>NC_082709.1:188276423-188398884 GCF_030144855.1 Hypanus sabinus
GTCCGTGTCCTGGGAGTGTGTGATGGGACAGTGTAGAGGGAGCTTCACTCTGTATCTGACTGTCCCTGTCCTGGGAGTGTGTGATGGGAGAGTGTAGAGGGAGCTTCACTCTGTATCTGACTGTCCGTGTCCTGGGAGTGTGTGATGGGACAGTGTAGAGGGAGCTTCACTCTGTATCTGACTGTCCCTGTCCTGGGAGTGTGTGATGGGACAGTGTAGAGGGAGCTTCACTCTGTATCTGACTGTTCCTGCCCTGGGAGTGTGTGATGGGACAGTGTAGAGGGAGCTTCACTCTGTGTCTAACTGTCCCTGCCCCGGGAGTGTGTGATGGGACAGTGTGGAGGGAGCTTCACTCTGTATCTAACTGTCCCTGCCTGGGAGTGTGTGATGGGACAGTGTCGAGAGAGCTTCACTGTATCTAACTGTCCCTGCCCTGGGAGTGTGTGATGGGACAGTGTCGAGGGGGCTTCACTCTGTATCGGACTGTCCCTGCCCTGGGAGTGTGTGATGGGACAGTGTAGAGGGAGCTTCACTCTGTATCTGACTGTCCCTGTCCTGGGAGTGTGTGATGGGACAGTGTAGAGGGAGCTTCACTCTGTATCTGACTGTTCCTGCCCTGGGAGTGTGTGATGGGACAGTGTAGAGGGAGCTTCACTCTGTGTCTAACTGTCCCTGCCCCGGGAGTGTGTGATGGGACAGTGTGGAGGGAGCTTCACTCTGTATCTAACTGTCCCTGCCTGGGAGTGTGTGATGGGACAGTGTCGAGGGGGCTTCACTCTGTATCGGACTGTCCCTGCCCTGGGAATGTGTGATGGGACAGTGTCGAGGGAGCTTCACTCTGTATCTGACTGTCCCTGTCCTGGGAGTGTGTGATGGGACAGTGTCGAGGGAGCTTCACTCTGTATCGGACTGTCCCTGCCCTGGGAGTGTGTGATGGGACAGTGTAGAGGGAGCTTCACTCTGTATCTGACTGTCCCTGCCCCGGGAGTGTGTGATGGGACAGTGTAGAGGGAGCTTCACTCTGTATCTGACTGTCCCTGCCCCGGGAGTGTGTGATGGGACAGTGTAGAGGGAGCTTAACCATAGACTGGGTGGGTAGAGCGTGATTATCTCCACCAGCACCCTCTCCAGACCAATCTTTGTAAGGTGTTCCAGCAAGGATCTGCCAACATCCTCGCCAGATGGGCCCCAGATTTTGGGAGGTGAACGTGGGTGGGGAATGCTGCAGAAGGCTAATGATGCTGGCTCCGTTGCTGATGCTGAAACAGACAGTGTGGGTAGGGTGTGGGTCACCCTGGTCAGTGAACAGCTTCCTGTTGCTTGCTAAAGTCCAGGCCTTTGTGCCTTTGCTCTGTCAGTCTGCTGCGACTGCCTCGGGTCCGACAGATTGGGCGGGGAAGTAACTGTTCCTGTGGCTTATGGTCGATAGCTGTTGTACTTGCCTCCCTGTGAAGATACTCCCACACCCTGGATGGTGTAATCAGAAGTCAGCTACTGTGTGTCCACCAACCTCAAAAAAAAGGTCACTCTTCTACACTAGAGTACATTCTACTTGTAGTGCTGCCCTGCCCCTGCCCAAGGAGATAAAGATCAGTGTATAAAGTGATGAGAGACATTGATGGTGTGGATAGTCAGAGGCTTTTCCCAGGGCTGAAATGGCTAGCCTGAGAGAGCATAGTTTTAAGGTGCTTGGAAGTAGGTACAGAGGAGATGTCAGGGGTAAGTTTTTTACGCAGAGAGTGGTGAGTGTGTGGAATGGGCTGCTGGCGACAGTGTTGGAGGTGGATACGATAGGGTCTTTTAAGGGGCTCCTGGATAGGTACATGGAGCTTGGAAAAATAGAGGGCTGTGGGGTAAACCTAGGTAATTTCTAAGGTAGGGACATGTTCGGCACAACTTTGTGGGCCAAAGGGCCTGTATTGTGCTGTAGGTTTTCTATGTTTCAAAATGAGCTTTATATGTCACAGTGCTGTCCCTGCCCTAGGAGATAAAGATCAAGATGAGCTTGATTATAATCAGCATTAGTGTCTACAACCAGCACGGTCTGAGGGTGAACTGGGGGCAGCACACAAGTGTGGCCAATGGAGCCTGTCCATGACTCACTAATCCTAACTTGTACGTAGGTTTGGGGAGGAAAGCGAAGCACCCAGAGCAATCTGACAGTCTCAGGGAGAATGTACAAACTCCCTCCCAACAGCGGCTGGAATTGAAGCCTGATATTACAGCTGGTGCTATAACACCATGGACTAACCACAGGAGCTCTACTTTGTATTTAACTGCAAGCTCTTCTCTTTACAAAATGTACTTACAACACTTTTTTTTAAACAGATAAGCTCTCTGAGGCTCCGTTGTCTGTCCAGTCGTCTGGGAAGATCAGCAGCATTCCTCTGCCCTTGGCTCCTGCCTATCACATCATCGAGTTCGACCTCCATGTTATCTGCCACATGCCACCCACGCTGCCTACACCCCCGGATGCAGAGAGACCCAGCGCTGACTTGAAGGCCACCCACAAAGGCCCCGAGAAAAGCAAGCCAGAAGCTCCTTGCATGACCTCCATTGACCAGAAGGTATGGTGAGACGGTGTGATGGTGGGGGTTGGAGACTAGTATGAGTAACGTGTGTGCGGTGTTGCTAATAGAGTCACATTACACAGAAACAGTACCTTTGGCCCAACCAGTCCAGCAGCATCCGTCACTAAGGTCGCCATGGGCACGAGCTTCCCCAGCCTCAAGGACATCTTCCAAAGGCGATGCCTCAGCAATGTGACATCCATCGTTAAGGATCCTCACCACCCAGGACATGCGGTCTTTTCATTACAGGAGGTACAGGAGCCTGAAGGCACAAACTCAACATTTCAGGAAGAGCTTTTGCCCCTCCACCATCAAATTTCCAAATGAACAGTGAACCCATGAACACTACCTCACTATTTCTTCTCATTTTGCATTACTTATTTAATTTATATATATCTTATAATTTGTGTTTTTATTATTATGAATTGCACTGTACTGCTATTGCATAACAATAAATTTCAGGACCGATGCCAGTGATATTAAACCTAATTCTGAAGATTCCCATCTCAGCTGCTCCCATTTGCCTTCCAGTTTGGCCCATGCCACTCTAAACCAGGGGTTCTCAACCTGGGGTCCACGGATCTCTTGCTTAATGGTTTTGGTCCATGGCAAAAGAAAAGTTGTGAATACCTGCTCTAAACCTTTCCTGTCCATGCACCTGTCTAAAAGTCTTTTAATGGACACACAAGAGACTGCAGGCACTGGAAATTTGGAACAACATGCACAAAATGCTCAGTTACAATAAGAAATATTCTTGAAATGTTGAGTGTATGTCTTCAGACTCCTGTGCCTCCTCCCTGATGGTAGCAATGAGAAGAGGGCGTGTCCTGGGTGATGGAGATCGGTGATGATGGATACTGACTTTTTAAGGCATTGTGTTTTGAAGATGGATGCAGGTGAGGCTGGTGCCCACGATGGAGCTGGCAGAGTTTACAACTTTCTGCAACATTTTCTGATCCTTTGCTGTGGCTCCTCCACACCAGACAGTGATGCAACCAGTTAGAATGCTCTCCAGGGTACTGCTGCAGAAATTTGCAAGTGTGTTTGGTGACATACCAATTCTCCTCAAACTCCTAAAGAGATAAAGCTGTTGATGTGCCTTGGAATCTTTAGTGGTTAATTTAAATAAATTAAACCAGTCCCTGTGCATCCTTTATAATGATCCTATTTATATTACCTCCCAGACCAGAACACGATGCTTTCTTTAAATACTAGAGTGGCTTGAATAATCTTATTGCTATTGGAGATGATAAACTGTAACTTGTATAAAGACGGGGAGTTTGGTGAAATATTGGACCATGAATGTGCAGATTTCACTGTGAGGTTTAATGAGGGGAACAACTGAACACCAAACTGCTTCTCTCCAAAGGTGATTAACTTCATCAACAACTGCTCCATCAGGAGATATTCTGACAACTCAGTTTGCTTTGCTAATATTACTCTTTAAATGGAATTCCAACATTCAACACTGTTTAATGTCATTTCCACTACAGAAATGTAAATGAGAACAAAGTAATTGTTACTCCAGATCTAATGCAGATCAAAAAACACAATCAGATAAAGAACACAGTAATAATAGAAACACAATAAATATAAATACAGAAGATAGCTTATGTACATAGCCTGATTGTATGTCCACAAAGTAACGCTAGGACACAGGAGTGTGTGTACATAAGATGACTGACAGCAACTTAAGAAATAGGCACAGGAGTTAGGCCATCAATAAGATCATGGGTGATCTGGCCAGGGACACATTTCCACCTACCTGCCTTTTCCCTTTAACTCTTAATTCCCCTACAATGCAAAAATCTATTCAACCATGTCTTAAACATATTTACTGAGGTAGCCTCCACCTCTTCATTGGGCAGAGAATTCCACAGATTCACCAATCTCTGGGAAAAGCAGTTCCTCCTCATCTCTGTCCTAAACTTACTCCCCTGAATCTTGAAGCTATATCCCCTAGTTCTAGTCTCACCTACCAGTGGAAACAACTTTCCTACCTCTCTATCTATCCCTTTCATAATTTTATATCTTTCTATAAGATCTCCTCTCATCCTTCTGAATTCCAGCAAGTACAATCCCAGGCCACTCAATCTCTCCTCATAGTCTAACCCGATCATCTCTGGAATCAACTTGGTGAACCTCCTCTACACCACCTCCAAAGCCAGTATATCCTTCCTCAAGTATGGAGACCAGAACTGCACACAGTACTCCAGGTGCGGCCTCACCAGTACCCTGTACAGTTGCAGTGTAACCTCCCTCCTCTTAAATTCAATCCCTCCAGCAATGAAGGCCAACATTCCATTTGCCTTCTTGATAGCTTTCTTGAACCTTTTGTGATTCATGCACAACCACTCACAAGTCCCTCTGCACAGCAGCATGCTGCAATTTTCTGCCATTTAAATCATAATCTGATCTTCTGTTTTGCTTTCCAAAGTGGATGACCTCCCATTTACCAACATTGTACTCCATCTGCCAGACCCTTGCCCACTCACTTAACCTATCTGTATCTCTCTGCAGACTCTCCATATCTTCTACACAATTTGCTTTTTCACTCAGTTTAGCATCATCAGCAAATTTAGATACAGTACACTCGGTCCCTCTTTCAGATCGTTAATGTATATCATGAATAGTTGCAGGCCCAGCACTGACCCCTGTGACACACCGCTCACCACTGACTGCCAACCAGAGTAACACCCAAGTATCCCAACTCTCTGCTTTCTATCAGTTAACCAATCCTCTATCCATGCTGATACATCACCCCAACTCTATGCATCCTTATCTTATGGATAAGTCTTTTATGTGACACCTTATCAAACACCTTCTGGAAATCCAAGTAAATCTGTTCATCTGTTCCCCTCTGCCCGCTGCACTCGTTATATCCTCAAGGAACTCCAGTAAGTTTGTGAAACAGGACCTGCCTTTGCTGAATCCATGCTGCATCTGCTCGATGGATTAATTTCTTTCCAGATACTTAGCTAATTCTTTTTTAATGATCGCTTCAAGCTTTTTCCCCAGCTACAGATATTAAACTAACTAGCCTAGAGTTACCTGCCTTTTGCCGGCATCCTTTTTTGAACAGTGGTGTGACATTTACCATCTTCCAATCCGCCAGGACCTGCCCAGAGTCCAGAGAATTCTAAATGATAAAGTAGTGGTGGTGGGAGGTGTTGATCAGCCTCACTGCCTTGGAAAGAAATGGTTTCTGAGTCTGTTAGTCCAGGTGTCCATGCTGCATCAGAATTAGGTTTAATATCACCGGCATGCATCATGAAATGTGTTTTTTGCAGCAGCAATATGTAGTAACATACTATAGGTTGCAATCAGAAGTATATATAGAATAAATTAAAGTAAGTAGTGGAAAAAGAGAGAGAAATAAAAATAGTGAGGTGGTGATTATGTGTTCATTGTCCATTCAGAAATCAGAAAGCAGAGGGGTAGAAGCTGTTCCTAAATCACTGAGTGTGTGTCTTCAGGCTCCTGTACCTCCTCCCTGATGTTATCAGTGAGAAGAGGACATGTCCTGGGTGATGAGGGTCCTTAATGATGGATGCTGCCTTTCTGAGGCATCGCCTTTGGGAGATGCTCTCGATACTGAGAGGCTGGTGCCCAGTGAGCTGGCTGAGTTGACAATTTTCTGCAGCTTTTTCCACTCCCCCCCCCCCCCCACCCCATCCCGGTGGTGTTTGTGAGAGTCTGGTGACATTCAAAATCTCCTCAAAATCCTTAGGAAAAAATACTACAATTTACAATAGGAAATATAAAAAATAAATAGGTATGGTGAAAAGAGAGCAAAACAGTGAGATACTGTTCTTTAAAAATGAGTTAAACTCACACTGTTTAACTGAACAGTGAACTGTTCACACTGAACACACTGAACTGGGCTCTAAAAAAGGCACAAATGCCACCCAGCTGAAAGGAAGCGATAATCTCAGCTATACCAAAAGAAAGCAAGGATAAAATGGAATGTGAGTCATTTAGACCAAAAGGAACAGCTTCAGAATAGAAGGACATCCCTTTAGAACAGAGATGAGGAAGAGTTTTCTTAGCCAGAGTGTGCTGAATCTGTGGAATTTATTGCAACAGATGGCTGTGGAGGCCAAATTATTTGGCATATTTAAAGCAGAGGTTGATATTGTCGTGATGGGTAAGGATGACAGAGGTCACGGGGAGAAGGCTGGAGAATGGGGTAGAGAGTGATGATAAGTCAGTCATGACGGAATGGCAGAGCAGACATGATGGGCTGAATGACCTAATTCTGTCCCTATCTATTTTGATCTTATGGTAATCACGCATTGGACGTACCCTTGATCACAGGTTATCACCGCCTTATTCCCTTACCTCATCCCATAAGAGAGAGAGAGAGAGAGACACACACACACAACCACACACACACACACACAACCCCCCCCCCACACACACAACCCCCCCCCCCCACACACACACACACACACACACACACACGATAGTACTCCACCCTGGGACTCTGAGTGCAGTCCGTAGGCAGTGTCTCTTTGAGAGAGGTGGGTGCCTCGTCTTCCTTCACTGGACTTAGTTGGAGGCAGTGGACGGTGAGCACATGGATAACCTCTTTTGTTCTTTGTGTGTTTTGATTCCAGATTTCAATAGACTGCCCCTGGTCCATTTACTCGACGCTGATCGCTCTGACCTTCAACATACCTTTCAGTGCTAGCCACTCGCTTCTGTCGACGGGACGAAGGTAACATTGCTTCTCTCTCTTTTCTCTACTTCTCATTGGAATACTGACCCAAGATCACAACCTTCCACATTGAGTGTTTGTCTTTTTCAAATGTGCAAAGGTTCATTTTATTGTCAAAGTATGCATTAACAATACAACTCTGATATCTGTCTTCTCCAGGTGGCAGTGAAATACAGAAAAACCATGGGTATTGATGAAAGAAAAGACATTAACTTCCTACCCCTCCCCCCCCCCGCAGCACAAAGAAACAAAACTCGCACACCACAGATGCCCCCATGCCCCAATTGCAGAGAAAAAAACAGTGGCAATAACATCAAACCCTCAACCTCCTCACTCACAGAAAACAGGGACAATAACATCAAATCCTCAACCTCCTCACTCACAGAAATCAGCTACAATAACATCAAATCCTCAACCTCCTCACTCACAGAAAACAGTGACAATAACATTAAATCCTCAACCTCCTCACTCACAGAAATCAGCTACAATAACATCAAATCCTCAACCTCCTCACTCACAGAAATCAGCTACAATAACATCAAATCCTCAACCTCCTCACTCACAGAAAACAGTGACAATAACATCAAATCCTCAACCTCCTCACTCACAGAAATCAGCTACAATAACATCAAATCCTCAACCTCACTCACAGAAAACAGTGACAATAACATCAAATCCTCAACCTCCTCACTCACAGAAATCAGCTACAATAACATCAAATCCTCAACCTCCTCACTCACAGAAATCAGCTACAATAACATCAAATCCTCAACCTCCTCACTCACAGAAATCAGCTACAATAACATCAAATCCTCAACCTCCTCACTCACAGAAATCAGCTACAATAACATCAAATCCTCAACCTCCTCACTCACAGAAATCAGCTACAATAACATCAAATCCTCAACCTCCTCACTCACAGAAAGCAGCGACAATAACATCAAATCCTCAACCTCCTCACTCAGAAATCAGCTACAATAACCTCAAATCCTCAACCTCCTCACTCACAGAAATCAGCTACAATAACATCAAATCCTCAACCTCCTCACTTACAGAAAACAGTGACAATAACATCAAATCCTCAACCTCCTCACTCACAGAAATCAGTGACAATAACGTCAAATCCTCAACCTCCTCACTCACAACTTGTACATGGTACAATTCACTCTGTTCATGGCTTTCCTCCAGATGCTACAGTTTCCTCCCACATTCCCAAGATGTACAAATTAGGGCTAGTGAGCTGTGGCCATGCTATGTTGGTGCTGGAAGCACGGTGAAGCGTGCGGGCTGCCCCAGTGTATCTTCAGACTGTGGTGATCTTTGATGTACAGTGCACATTTCACAGTGCATGTGACAGATGAAGCTCATCTTTATCCTGATTGGCGAGTGTCACAGAACAGGGACCAGGCCCTTTGGCCCACATTGTCCCTGCTGACTTTCATGTCGATGATGGATTGCTGTTCCTGTTGTGTCCCTTGTAGGTGCTGTTCTGTGCACTGAACTATTTTCTCTTAAACTCTCCCTCCCCCTTCCCTCTTCACCCGCTTCTTCTGTCCTCCTCCCCCCTCCTTCCTCCCCATCCCCTCCCCCTCACAGGAAGTATCTACAGGTGTGTGTTCACAACCTGTCTGAGGTGGGTTTCCAGTTGTTTGATCCTCAGTTGGTGGACCTGGCCAACAGCTCGCGCCTGGACTTTGTATCCCTCAACTCCTCCAAGCAGCAGGTAAGGAGGGAGAGAGGGAGAGTGTGAGTGCCTGTGCCCATCACTGACTAGCTTTGATCACGTGTCCTATGGGGTGGGCATCTCCCACGCTCTGCTCCAAGATCACCCATTCCTGGTGGTCTCCTTCTCGGTTAGCGGACAATGCCAACCTCTCCCACTCACTCCCCATGAGGAATGATATCAAGTTCAAGTATAATTGTCAAGCTCATGTTTAAATGTCGTGAACACAGCCAAACAAAACAGATTTCCTCCATGGCCGAGGTGCGAAACCGAAAGTCGTACACGGCACGTAGCAGACGGGCTTTTTTTTGTGACTGTCCGTTTTTCTGGTTTCATAATTACATGTGGTACAAGTGTTGAGATTGATGGTGCGTAGATGACCTGGAGCCATGTTTCTGCTAGAAAAATTATGCATCAGTTCCTCATCATGAGCCAGTTCAGCCACAGCCGGCCAGACGCAGTCCAGTTTGTCTTCCATCGATCAAGCACTGGAGGGCATCACCAACGGGAGGGGGCAGTCTCCGACCAAGCCGGATGGTCATCCTGCCACGCGACAGGCAGCTCTGCGGCACGAGGGCCTGGTCCACACAACGACCGAGGCCACGCAGCTCCCTACCATTGGACTCACCAACGAGGCAGTGACACTGTGATAACCCCACTGTGTCATACCCCAATCTGAGTGTATCCTTCTGGTACACTCAACAGAGTTCTTCAGCTGGTAACTCTACCCAGTGACCATATCCACACCGCTGACCTGAAATGGACTGACCGTGAGTTTTGTGTTTGCGGGTCAGAAATTGGCCGTCTAGCTTATTACTGACACAAGACCACGAGACACAGGAGCAGAATTAGACCATTCAGCCCATTGAACCTGCTCCACCATTCCATCATGACTGATTTACTATCCCTCTCAATCCCATTCTCCTGTCTTCTCCTTCGACACCGCAACTAATCAAGAACCTATCAAGCTCTGCTTTAAATTCACACAATGACTTGGCTTCCACAGCCATCTGAGGCAGTGAATCCAACAGATTCATCATCCTCTGGCTGAAGAAATTCCACCTCATGTCTGTTCTGAGGGGACACTCTATTCTGAGGTTATGCCCTCTGGTCCTGGACCCCCCCCCCCCCACCCTTTCATTCTCGTGAATTTCCTCTGGACCCTCTACAAGCCAGCACATCATTTCTTAGATAAGGAACCCAAAACTGCTCACAATACTCCAAGTGGGGTGAGTACAGTCCATCCATACAGAGCATTTCAGTACAACAGTGCCTCGAGGTTTCTGTGGGGAAAATAACCAAATGCAGAATAAACTGTTGTAATTGCAGAGAAAGTGCAGTGCAGGCAGACAATTAGGTGCAAGGTCATATTTTGGTAGATTGTGAGGTCAAGACCCATCTTGTTGTAACAATGGGATAGAATTAGAATGAGGTTATAGATTATAGATTGTGAAATTTGTGACAAGCTGCATCAGTGCCTGGTGTGGGAAGTGTACTGTACTGTTCAGGAATGCTGTACAACGGGTTGTCAGAACTGTCTATAATTCATCGCCAGCACTGACCTGCCTGTCATCAACAAACTTCACAGTGATATTAAACCTGATCCTGCTTCTGGTCAAGGACAGTTACACAGAAAGGTGCTGGAAAATGACCAGTAATGTCATTAAGGATCACACCTACCTGCTCATGGACTGTTTGTCCCACTCCCATCAGGGAGGAGGCTACATAGCATCCACACCAGGACCACCAGACTCCAGACAGTTACTTTCCCCAAGCAGTAAGGCTGATCAACACCTCCACCCACTAACCCACCCTTCCACACCCCCAACCACCACTACTTTATCATTTCCTGTCAGTCACCTTATGTACAGACACTCCTGTGCCTAGCGTCACTTTATGGACATACAATCAATCTATGTGCATAAGTCAGCTTATCTATTTATTTATTTATCTATCTATCTATCTATCTATTAATTTATTTATTGTATTTATTGTACTTACTGCTTTATTGTGTATTTTTTGTGTTGCATTGGATCTGAAGTAACAATGATTCCATTCTCCTGTACATTAAACAATCCTGAATCTTGGATGTAATTGTGCAAAGTGATCCACATCAATTGCATACAAAGTTTATCCACTGTATCTCAGTAAATGTGACAAAGTAAGCCAATGGCTAGTTAACCCTGCATATTTGTCTTTTCACTGTGTCAGGGAGGGGGATCGGACTGGGACCAGGGGACATTTCCTCACAGGTATACAAAATGACAAGGTGTATAGATAGGGTAAATACAAGCAGGCTTTTTCCACTGAGGTTGGGTGGGACTAGAATTTGAGGTCAAGGATTAAAGGAGAAAGGTGGAATATTTAAGGGGAACACGAGAGGGAACAACTTCACTCAGAAGGTAATGACTCTGTGGCATTCATTGCCACAGACAGCTGTGGAGGCCAAGTCATTGAGTATATTTAAATCGGAGGTTGATAGGTTCTTGATAAGTCAGGGCAACATAGGTTACAGGGAGAATGTAGGAGAACTGGATTGAGAGAGATAATAGATCAGCCATGCTGGAATGGCAGAGCAGAGTCAATGGGCCAAATGGCCTAATTCTGCTCCTATGTCTTATGGTGTAATGTGATGGGGAACTTCTTCACTCAGGGTGGTATGAATGTGGAATGAGCTGCTAGTGGAAGTGGTTGATTGCAACGTTTAAGAGGAGGTTCATCCGGAAGATTAAGATGCATGGAATCCATGGTGAATTGGCTGTCTGGTTTGCCCTTAGAAGATGGAGGGTGGTGGTCGAAGAGACCTATTCTAGCTGCAAGTCTGTGATAAGTGGTGTTCTGCAGGGATCTGTACCGGGACCTCTGTTTGTAATGTATGTAAATGACCTGGATGAAAATGTAGATGGGTGGGTTAGAAATTTGAAGATGATATGAAGATTGGCAAAGACTGGAAGACTGGAAAAGAACACAGCAATCAGTTGCAGATACGGGCAGAGAAATTTAACCTGGCCAATAGTGAAGTGTTGCACCTGGAATAGTCAAATGTTGAGAGGTAGCATGCAGTTAAGGTCATATGGCACAATTGCCTTTATTTGCCTTTAATAGGCACTGAGTTGAAAAGTCAGGAAGTTGTGTTGCAGTTTTATAAAACTCTGGATAGGCCATTCTGGAGACTTACACACAGCTCTGGTCACCCCACTATGGGAAGCATGGTGAGGCTTTGGAGAAGGTGCCAGAGGTTTAGTAGGTGGGGTAGGAGGGCTATGGTCCAGGTGTGGATCAATGGGATGAGGCAGATTAATAGTTCGACATGGGTTAGATGGGCAGAAGGGCTTACTTACCTACTGTTTTTATGACTGGAGGGTTGTGAGGCACTTTCACTGGGCCATGGGTGGGCTTCATGCAGGCTGGGATGGGGGGATATGATGGGGGGGATGCCAAGGGGCAGATTGAGTGTAGAATTGTGTCTATAGGGTCTGTGGTGCAGTGGGGGGAGGGTGCTGCTGGTCTATTCCGTACCTTGAATGGAAAAGCCTGCAGAAAGTAGTGGACATGGCTCTGTCCATCACAGGTAAAGCCCTCCCCACCATTGAGCACACCCACACAGAGTGTTGTCGCAGGAAAACTGCATCCATCATCATGGACCTCCATTACCCAGGTCGTGCTGTCATCAGGAAGCTACAGGAGCCTCAGGACTCTCACCACCGGGTTCAGGAACAGTTATTACCCCTCAGTCACAGGATCTTGAACCAGAGGGGATAACTTCACTCACCCCAACACTGAACTGTCCCCACAACCACTGGACTCACTTTCAAGGACTCTTCATATCGTGTTCTCGATATTTATTGTTTATTTATTTATTATTATGCTTTATTTCTTTTGCATTTGCACAGTTTGTTATCTTCTGCACTCTGACTCTTTGTCCAACTTGTGTTCATTTTTTCTTGATTCTAATGTGTTTTTTCTATTTACTGTGAGTGCCCACACATATACACACTCAGGGTTGTATATGTTCTTTGATAATCAATTTACTTTGAACTTTAACCTGACCTTCACCCATTCCTGCGATTCCCCTCCCCCCAGCACGTGTACAGCAGACAGGCCACGTTCTTCCTCTGGGAGCTGCACTGGGGCGAGGAGCTGGGACCCAGCCTGTCCTCCCAGTTCAGTGTGAACTTCAGCCCCCTGGATGGGCAGCAACATGACTCGATGAAACCCTACACCTACGAGTTCCGGCTGGACAATTTCTGCGTAAGTATCTGTGCTGTCCGGAATCGGTCAGGGTGGGGAAGGGGTACACACTTCCTGAGGGTGGCACTCATTGCTGGGTCACTCACTCTGAGGATAGAGAGAGAGAGAGAGAGAGAGAGAGAGAGACTCTCACTCACTCCACCGTTGGGTACCCGTCACCTTCCTCACTGGGCTATTTGTCCTACTAATGCTACCTCAAAGCACAAGGACCACCCCTGTCTCTCCATCTACACACTACATCAAATCATCCTGTTCCCCATCACCCTCTACCTTCACTCCTCGTTCCTGCCCCTCAGCAGTCCCTCTCCCTGTCCTTCTTCCCCTCCCCTCCCCTCTCCCTCCTCTCTCCCACCCTCTTGTCTCACCCTTCCCCCCTCCCGTCCCTACTGCACTAACTGGCTATGCTCTGCCTCAGACCCTGTACAATGTGAAGGTGGATATCTCACCCCCTCTGGGGTTGGACATGTGTAAGATGGGGACACTGTGCAGTCTGGAGGTATCGATCGTCCGGCTCTCCGACCTCACTGAAGGGGACAGAGATGAGGCTTTCTCTGAGTCCGATGGCTACTGTACCACCAGGCTGATGTATGAAGGTAAGCCTCATCACAGGACTTCCACTTAGACCAGGAGAAGAACTAGGCCATCTGGCCCATCGTGTCTCAGCTGAGTTGTTACCCCCAAAACCCCATTCTCCTGCCTTCATCTCGTAACCTTTGATACCTCGACTAATCAAGAACCCATTAATCTCTGCTTTAAGTGTAACCAATGACTTGGCTTCCACAGTGTCCGTGACAATGGATTCCACAGATTCACCTCCCTCAGGCTAAAGAAATTCCTCCTCATCTCTGTTCTGAATGGACATCTCTCTATTCTGAGGCTGTGCCCACTGGTCCTAGACCCCCCACTACAGGAAACATCTTCTCCACTGTCTAGGAGACTCCTGTCTCAGTCTTTCAATATTTGATAGGTTTCAGTGAGTTTTCCCCTCATTCTTCTAAATTCCTGCAAGTACAGGCCCAGAGCTATCACACACTCTTCATACGTTAACCCTTTCAAGTGGGTTAACCTATAAGGTGTTACAGTTATAGAGAAAATGCAATATAGGCCAACAATAAGGTTTAGGATCACGGTGAGGTAGAATGTGAGGTCAAGAGTTCATCTTTATCATACAGAAGGGCCGTGCAGAATTCCTAAGATAGCAGTGTAGAAGCTGTCTTTGACCCTGATGCTTGGTGCTTTCAGGCTTTTGTATCTTCTGCCTGATGGGAGAAGAGAGAATGTCTGTGGTGGGTGAGACTCTACTGTGTCTGTTGTCTTGTTTATTAATTATTGTACTGCCCTGCACTGTTTTGTGCAATTTATGCAGTCCTGTGCAGGTCTGTAGTCTAGTGCAGTTTTTATGTTGTTTTGCCTTGTGCTGTCTCACATAGTCTACTGTAGTTTTGTGTTGTTTCATGTAGCGCCAGGGTCCTGGAGGAACGTTGTTTCGTTTTTATTGTGTACTGTACTGGCAGTGTATGGTCGAAATGACAATAAACTTGACTTTGATTATGCCAGCTGTGTTATTGAGGCAGCAGCAGGTGCAGACAGTCTGTGGAAGGGAGGCTGGTTTCCTTGATGTGGGACCACAGCTGTCTGCAGTTCCATGCGGCCATGATAAACCAGGGCACATCTAGACCAAGCATTCCCCACCTGGGGTCCATGGACCCTTGGTTAATGTCGTGGTCTTTGGCATAGAAAAGATCGAGAATTCCTGATCTGGACAGAATGGTGCAAGAGTCGATGGGGACATGCTGAATTTCTCTAGCTTACTGAGGAAGTAGAAGTGTTGGTGAATTTTCTCAGCTGTGACATCAATGTGTTTGGACCAGGTGAGGCTGTTGGTGATGTTCACTCTTAGAAACCGGAAGCTGACAACTCTCCGAACCTAAACACCGTTGATGTAGACAGGAGCAGGAGTATGACCCCTCCTTTTCTGAAGTCAATGAGCAGCTCTTTCATTTTGTTGACATTGAGGGAAAGGTTGTTGTCACGATACTATGTCACTAAGTTCTCTATCCTGTCCCTGTACTCAGACTCATCTCCGACACCCCACTACAGCGTATCATCTAGAAATGTGTAGATAGAGGAGAATCTGGTCACTCTCATGAATATACAAGAAGTAGAGTAGGGGCCTGGGGATATAACCTTGTGGAGCCCATTGTTTAGAATAATTGTGGTGGTGGTGTTACTGCCTATCCTTACTGATTGTGGTCTGTTGGACAGGAAGTCAAGGATCATGTATTGACTTCCAGGGTCCTGAGTTTGGTTATGCATGGTATTACAATATTGAAAGTGGAGATGAAGTCAATAAATATTAGTCTGACATAAGTGTCTTTACTGTCTAGAGGATGCTGTGGAGATGAGTGTGAGGGCAGAGATGATGTCTCCCAGAGTCCTGAGTTTGGTGACGAGTAAAACAAAGTGTTAGTACTGTTAGATTCTGGAGTCATAGAACAGAGAAAGGCTTTTCAGCCCATCTAGTCCATGTCTAGCCATGCATCTGGCTAGTCCCATCCACCCACACATGGACCATAAGCCCTCCCACCCACGTATCTATTCAAACTTCTCTTAAATGTTGTGATTAATCAAATGATGCACTACTTGCACTGGCAGCTTGTTCCACACTCTCACCACCCTCTGAGTGAAGTTCCCCCTCATGTTCCCCTTAAACATTTCACCTTTTACCCTTATCTCATGACCTGTAATCCTAGTCTCACCCAATTTCAGTGGAAAAAGCTTGTTTGCATTTATCCTGTTCCCTCATAATTTTATATACCTCTATCAATCTCCCCTGTCTTCTGTGTTATAAGGAATACAGTCCTAACCTTATAATTCAGGTTTTCCTGACCAGGGAACATCCTTGCAAAATTTCTCTGCGCTCTTTCAACCTTATTGACATCTTTCCTGTAGGTAGGTGACCAAAACTGCACACAATACTCCAAATCAGGCTTCAGCAATGTTTTATACAATTTCAATTTAACATCCCACCTCCTGTACTCAATATATGAAAACCAATGTGCCAAAAGCTCTCTTTACAACCGTATCTACCTGTGATGCCAATTTCAATGAATTATGGACCAGTATTCCCAGGTCCCTTTGTCCTACCACACTCCTCAGTGCCCTACCATTCACTGTGTAAGACCTCCCCTGGTTGGTCGGACCAAAGTGCAACACCTCACACCTGTCTGCATTAAATTCCATCCGCCATTTTCAGCCCATTCTTTCAGCTGGGCCAGATCCCGCTGCAAGCTTGGAACATCTTCCTCACTGTCCAATGCACCCACAAGCATCCACAAATTTGACCAGAGGATTGAAAAGCTTGAGCATGTAGATATTACGAAAGAGGATGTGCTGGAGCTTTTGGAAAGCATCAAGTTGTATAAGTCACCGGGACTGGATGAGATGTAGCCCAGGCTACTGTGGGAGGTGAGGGGGGAGATTGCTGAGCCTCTGGCGATGATCTTTGCATCATCAATGGGGACGGGAGAGGTTCCGGAGGATAGGAGGGTTGCGGATGTTGTTCCCTTATTCAAGAAAGGGAGTAGAGATAGCCCAAGAAATTATAGACCAGTGAGTCTTACCTCAGTGGTTGGTAAGTTGATGGAGAAGATCCTGAGAGGCAGGATTTATGAACATTTGGAGAGGTATAATATGATCAGGAATACTCAGCATGGCTTTGTCAAAGGCATGTCATGCCTTATGAGCCTGATGGAATTTTCTGAGGATGTGATTAAACACGTTGATGAAAGTAGAGCAGTAGATGTAGTGTATATGGATTTCAGCAAGGCATTTGATAAGGTACCCCATGCAACACTTATTGAGAAAGTAAGAAGGCATGGGATCCAAGGGGACCTTGCTTGTCATATTCTACATGGAGATCGGTCACCAGTGGTGTGCCTCAGGGATCTGTTCTGGAACTCTTTCTCTTCGTGATTTTTATAAATGACCTGGATGAGGAAGTGGAGGGATGGGTTAGAAGATTTGCTGATGACATAAAGGTTGGGGGTGTTGTGGATAGTGTGGAGGGCTGTCAGAGGTTACAGCGAGACATTGATAGGATGCAAAACTGGGCTGAGAAGTGGCAGATGGAGTTCAACACAGATAAGTGTGAGGTGATTCAATTTAGTAGGTCAAGTATGATGACAGAATATAGCATATTAATGGCAAGACTCTTGGCAGTGTGGAGGATCAGAGGGATCTTGGGGTCTGAGTCTGTAGGACACTCAAAGCTGCTGCGCAGGTTGACTCCCTGGTTAAGAAGGCATACTGTGCATTGGCCTTCATCAATCGTGGGATTGAGTTTAAGAGCAGAGAGGTAATGCTACAGCTATAACAGACCCTGGTCAGACCCCACTTGGAGTACTGTGCTCAGTTCTGGTCGCCTCACTACAGGAAGGATGTGGAAACTATAGAAAGGGTGCAGAGGATATTTACAAGGACATTGCCTGGATTTGGGAACATGCCTTATGAGAATAGGTTGAGTGAACTTGGCCTTTTCTCCTTGGAGTGACAGAAGATGAGAGGTGAACTGATAGAGGTGTATAAGATGATGAGAGGCATTGATCGTGTGGATAGTCAGAGGCTTTTTCCCAGGGCTGAAATGGCTAGCCTGAGAGGGCACAGTTTTAAGGTGCTTGGAAGTAGGTACAGAGGAGATGTCAGGGGTAAGTTTTGATGCAGAGAGTAGTGAGTGCGTGGAATGGGCTGCCAGCAACGGTGGTGAAAGTGGATACGATAGGGTCTTTTAAGAGACTCCTGGATAGGTACTTGGAGCTTAGAAAATTAAGAGGGCTATGGTTAACCCAAGGTAATTTGTAAACTAAGTACAGTACATGTTCGGCACAGCATTGTGGGCCGCAGGCCTTGTATTGTGCTGTAGGTTTTCAATGGTACAGTTTATCAGATCACTGATATACACGACAAACTACAACAGACCCAGCACCAATCCCTATGGTACACAAGCCTCCAGTCAGAGAGGCAGGTGTCTGCTATCACTCGCATGAAGCCAATGTCTAATCTGGTTTCCTACCTCATCTTGAATGGCAAGTGACTGAGTCTTCTTGACCAACCTCCCCAAGTCCATGTAGGCCACATCCACTGCCTTGTCTTCATTGATGTACTTGGTTGAAGTTGTGTTGAGGATCCAGTTTTCTTCTTTCACCACTTTGTCCTTTCCTTGCAGTTGTTGACAACAGCAGTAACTGGGCCGTGTGTGGCAAGAGCTCTGGGGTCATTACCATGCCGGTGGCCGCCCGCGCCACTCACAAAGTCCACATGGAGGTGATGCCCCTGTTCGCCGGGTTCCTGCCATTTCCCGACATCAAACTCTTCAAATATCTTCCTTTCCAGGCCTGTCCTACAGGGCAGGTCGATGCAGGTAAGTGGGAGATCCCAGGCCCAGTATCAGAGAATGGGGAAGGGCAGATCGATGGGTAAGTGGGAGATCCCAGGCCCAGTATCAGAGAATGGGGAAGGGCAGATCGATGGGTAAGTGGGAGATCCCAGGCCCAGTATCAGAGAATGGGGAAGAGCAGATCGATGGGTAAGTGGGAGATCCCAGGCCCAGTATCAGAGAATGGGGAAGGGCAGATCGATGGGTAAGTGGGAGATCCCAGGCCCAGTATCAGAGAATGGGGAAGGGCAGATCGATGGGTAAGTGGGAGATCCCAGGCCCAGTATCAGAGAATGGGGAAGGGCAGATCGATGGGTAAGTGGAGATCCCAGGCCCAGTGTCAGAGAGTGGGGAAGGGCAGATCGATGGGTAAGTGGGAGATCCCAGGCCCAGTGTCAGAGAGTGGGGAAGGGCAGATCGATGGGTAAGTGGGAGATCCCAGGCCCAGTACCAGAGAATGGGGAAGGGCAGATCGATGGGTAAGTGGGAGATCCCAGGCCCAGAGTCAGAGAGTGGGGAAGGGCAGATCGATGGGTAAGTGGGAGATCCCAGGCCCAGTATCAGAGAGTGGGGAAGGGCAGATCGATGGGTAAGTGGGAGATCCCAGGCCCAGTGTCAGAGAGTGGGGAAGGGCAGATCGATGGGTAAGTGGGAGATCCCAGGCCCAGTGTCAGAGAGTGGGAAAGGGCAGATCGATGGGTAAGTGGGAGATTCTAGGCCCAGTGTCAGAGAGTGGGGAAGGGCAGATCGATGGGTAAGTGGGAGATTCTAGGCCCAGTGTCAGAGAGTGGGGAAGGGCAGATCGATGGGTAAGTGGGAGATTCTAGGCCCAGTGTCAGAGAGTGGGGAAGGGCAGATCGATAGGTAAGTGGGAGATCCCAGGCCCAGTGTCAGAGAGTAGGGAAGGGCAGATCGATGGGTAAGTGGGAGATCCCAGGCCCAGTGTCAGAGAGTGGGGAAGGGCAGATCGATGGGTAAGTGGGAGATTCTAGGCCCAGTGTCAGAGAGTGGGGAAGGGCAGATCGATGGGTAAGTGGGAGATCCCAGGCCCAGTGTCAGAGAGTGGGGAAGGGCAGATCGATGGGTAAGTGGGAGATTCTAGGCCCAGTGTCAGAGAGTGGGGAAGGGCAGATCGATGGGTAAGTGGGAGATCCCAGGCCCAGTGTCAGAGAGTGGGGAAGGGCAGATCGATGGGTAAGTGGGAGATTCTGGGCCCAGTGTCGTAGAGTGGGGAAGGGCAGATCGATGGGTAAGTGGGAGATCCCAGGCCCAGTATCAGAGAATGGGGAAGGGCAGATCGATGGGTAAGTGGGAGATCCCAGGCCCAGTATCAGAGAATGGGGAAGGGCAGATCGATGGGTAAGTGGGAGATCCCAGGCCCAGTATCAGAGAATGGGGAAGGGCAGATCGATGGGTAAGTGGGAGATTCTAGGCCCAGTGTCAGAGAGTGGGGAAGGGCAGATCGATGGGTAAGTGGGAGATCCCAGGCCCAGTGTCAGAGAGTGGGGAAGGGCAGATCGATGGGTAAGTGGGAGATTCTGGGCCCAGTGTCGTAGAGTGGGGAAGGTATTTAGTCCTGTGGCAGTGGTATACTGATTGAGGGGAGGTGCCGACAGTTGAGAGAGCTCCATTATGCCTATCAACCATGATAGTCATGTGATCAACCATGGATACTGTGTCAGGGCCGTATGATGTGGGGATATTCCCATATAGCAGGCTTCTCCTCTCTATCCAAAGCAACAGCGGAGATCGAATCAGTTTGGCACCAGCGGCATCACCGGAGTTGCTCGTCAGCTTTGTGGCACTCCCTAGGGAATCCAGTTCCAAATTTTTCCTTCTGGGTTTACTCCCGAAGCCTTCCCCGTGAGTGGGTGTAGCAGCCAGGAAGCAGAGGTTTGAGATCAGAGTTTTCCTTCTCCCAGATGACATGGCAGCCATGGCAAATGAACCCCATGCTGCCCAAAGTGACTACTTATAAGGTGCAAAAAACTCAACTTTACCCCTTCTCCTCTCAGTAAAAATGGTTCTGCTGAGTTTAGTAGCTAAATCACACATAAAAGCCAGGATACAGTACCGGTGGGGACGGGTCTGTCACTGTGTAACACCGGGATACAGTACCAGTGGGGACGGGTCTGTCACTGTGTAACACCAGGGTATGGTACTGGTGGGGATGGGTCTGTCACTGTGTAACACCGGGATACAGTACCGGTGGGGACGGGTCTGTCACTGTATAACACCGGGATACAGTACCGGTGGGGATGGGTCTGTCACTGTGTAACACCGGGGTACGGTACCAGTGGGGACAGGTCTGTCACTGTATAACACCGGGGTACGGTACCGGTGGGGACGGGTCTGTCACTGTATAACACCGGGGTACGGTACCGGTGGGGACCGGTCTGTCGCTGTATAACAACGGGGTACTGTACCGGTGGGGACGGGTCTGTCACTGTATAACACCGGGGTACGGTACCGGTGGGGACGGGTCTGTCACTGTGTAACACCGGGGTACGGTACCGGTGGGGACGGGTCTATCGCTGTATAACAACGGGGTACTGTACCGGTGGGGATGGGTCTCTCGCTCTATAACACCGGGGTACGGTATCGGTGTAGATGTCATAGTAACTCAGTGCCGTGCTGATGGTGAAGCCATTTTGTTTTCTGGATTGCAGCTGCTGACAGCTGGATGGAGAATGACACTTTGTCCTTGGACAAGAACATAGATGAACAGGCGGAGAGCAGCAGCCTGCGCAGTCGAGGCAGCACCCACTCCTCGGGCAGTGGTGAGCACCGGGGGCTGCCGATGCCTCGCCTTCTTCCCTTCTGCACCGGGCAGGTCTTTAATGCCAGCACCTGCTGCCAGATCCTTGTCCTCCCCTGCCAGGATGACCACATGCTGGAGGTGAACGTCACATGATGCAGAGGGTTTCCACAGCGCCTTGGTTTTCCTGGGGTGTAGTCACCGTGACAGCGGTTGTGATCGCTGGCATTACTGCTGGTGTGAGCAGCCCCCTGGGTCTGTAAATCTGTCTGTATATTGGGAGCGGTACTGGGTTGTAATTCTATTTGGTCTTTGTAAACGTCACAGCAAGATATTTGTGATTGAATTTCAGTACACAGAAATTGATGATCTGTGGTGTAACTCTCCCCATTCCAACCCAGCCCAAACCTGGAGACACTCAGCTTTGCATCCACCCAGATTGGGCACGGCCTCGCACTCCAGACTTGTGCAGTGTCCTTGCATGATGCCCTTCCTTCTCTGAGATCCCGCAAGCTGTACCTTCCACCTGGCCACAGCGAGGCTCTTCTCCCTCTTCTTGATCCCTTGGATTCAAACAGTGAACAGGGTTTGGTCGGTTTAACTAGCTTAACTTTAATTTATTTACCATATTCTAATTTATCAGCCACATTTAATTATATAAATATAAGTCTATGAAAAGTAATATAAAATTGGGTGGTAGGACCTGAGGCTGTTTGGTTGCCGAGATGTGCTGGCCAAGTTGCTGCGAAGCTTCCACTCTACTGCCCCCCTTCCCGTCAGTCCGAGAGTGCGATGCAGCGACGCACGTGGTTTGTCAACTCACTGAGAGTGTAGTCAGTGCACCGCACCGTGTGATCTTCAGAGTATCGACCCCTGTATATTTCCTCCTTAATCACAGGTCTGATGATGTTTGCTCAGTGAACTGTGAATATTATATCAATATGCTGAAAACCTGACCACAGTGTCGTGTCTTTCTTTGACCTGCTGTTCTGTAACAGTGCGAGAGTTACTGGTTGAATTGGTAATTTTGTCACATATACTGAGATACTGTGAAAGGTTTTTGTCTGCACGTTCTCCAGAACGATGATCCCAGAGCTGAATACGTGAAGCCAGTAAACAGGAATAGAGTGTGACATTTACAGAGGAAGTCCAGACGAGGCACGCACAGGATTCTGCCATTGCTGCAAACCTGGAATACACACAAAATGCCACAGCAACTCAGCAGGTCGGGCAGCATCGATGGAGAGGAGTAAACAGTCAATGTTTCAGGTTTAATCAGTCTATGAATTCATTGCCACAGATGGCTGTGGTGGGCAAGCAAACAGGTATACTTAAAGTGGAAGTTTCTTCAGATATATGAAGTGTAAAAGAGA
Source organism: Hypanus sabinus (assembly GCF_030144855.1). Classification (NCBI taxonomy): domain Eukaryota; kingdom Metazoa; phylum Chordata; class Chondrichthyes; order Myliobatiformes; family Dasyatidae; genus Hypanus; species Hypanus sabinus. The sequence continues at coordinate 188,299,253 of NC_082709.1, forward strand.
AGCAAAAGCAGACATCATATCACTGCAAAATGATGCTGGAGAGGTAGTAACGAAGGACTAAAAAAATGGCCAACAAACTGAATAAGTATTTTGCACCAGTATGGTGGAAGTTCCAGCTGTCGGGGCATAAGTGTGTGAGAGAAGGTTCTTGGGCAACAGAAAGGTTTCAAGGTAGAAAAGTCCACTGGGCCTGGTGGGCTACACCCCAGGGTTCTGAAAGATGTAGCTGAAGAGATTGTGGAGGCATTAGTAATGATCTTTCAAGAATCACTAGATTCTGGAATGGTTCTGGAAAACTGGGAAACTGCAGATGTCACTCCCCCCTTCAAGAAGGGAGAGCACCAGAAAAAAGGAAACCATAGATTGGTTAGTCTTACTTTAGTTGGGAGTCGATTATTATTAAGGATGAGGTCTCAGGGCACTTGGAGGCACTTGATAAAATTGGCTGTAGTCAGCATGCTTTCCTCAAGGGAAAATCTTGCCTGACAAAACTTGGAATTCTTAGAAGAAATAACAAGCTGGTTGATGTGTACTTGGACTTTCAGAAGGCCTTTGACAAGGTGTCTCACATGAGGCCACGAAACAAACCACGAGCCTGAGGTATTACAGGAAAGATTTCAAGTATGGATAAAGCAGTGGCTGATTGGCAGGAGGCAAAGAGTGGGAATAAAGGGAGCCTTTTCTGGGTGGCAGCTGGTGACTAGAGATGTTCCATAGGCTTTGCTGAAATGTTTGCAGACCATATGAGGACGTGGAGAGGCAGGTATTTTACAGAAGTAGAAAGGCTACAGAAGGACTTAGACAGATTAGGAGAATGGGCAAGACAGTGGCAGATAGAATAAAATGTCAAGAAGTGAATGGTCATACACTTTGGTAGAAGGAATGAAAGGGTTATCTAAGTGGAGAGAAAATACTAAAAAAAACTGAGGTGCAAAGGGATTTAGAAGTCCTTGTGTAGGATCCTTTAAAAGTTAATTTGCAGGTTGAGTCTGTGGTGAGGAAAGCAAATGCAATGTTAACATAGAAAACCTACAGCACAATACAGACCCTTCGGCCCACAAAGATGTGCCAAACATGTCCCTACCTGAGAAATTACCTAGGGTTACCCATAGCCCTCTATTTTTCTGAGCTCCATATCTGTCTCTTAAAAGACCCTAACGTATCTGCCTCCATCAACGTCACTGGCGGCCCATTCCACGCATTCACCACTCTGCGTGGAAAAAAAACTTACCCCTGATATCTCCTCTGTACATACTTCCAAGCACCTTAAAACTGTGCCTTCTCGTGTTAGCCCATTCTACCCTGGGAAAAAGCTTCTGACTATCCACACGATCAATGCCTCTCATCATCTTATACACCTCTATCAGGTCACCTCTCATCCTCCATCGCTCCAAGGAAAAAAAGCCGAGTTCACTCAACCTATTCTCATGAGGCATACTCCCCAATCCTGGGCAACATCCTTGTAAATCTCTGCACCCTTTCTATGGTTTCCACATTCTTCCTGTAGTGAGGCAACCAGAACTGAGCACAGTTCTCCAAATGGGGTCTGAACAGAGTCGTATATAGCTGCAACATTACCTTTTGGCTCCTAAATTCAGTTCCACGATTGATGAAGGCCAATACACCATACACCTTCTTAACCACAGAGTCAACCTGCACAGCAGTTTTGTGTATCCTATGGACTCAGACCCCAAGATCCCTCTGATCCTCCACACTGCCAAAGAGTCTTACCATTAATACTATATACTGCTATCTTATTTGACCGACCAAAATGAACCACCTCACACTTATCTGTGTTGAACTCCATCTGCCAATTCTCAACCCGTTTTGCATCCTATCAATGTCCCACTGTAACCTCTGACAGCCCTCCACAATATCCACAACACCTCCAACCTTTGTGTCATCAGCAAATTTACTAACCCATCCCTCCACTTCCTCATCCAGGTCATTTATAAAAATCACAGAGTAAGGGTCCCAGAACAGATCCCTGAGGCACTCCACTGGTGACCGACCTCCATGCAGAATATGACCCGTCTACAACCACTCTTTGCCTTCTGTGGGCAAGCCAGTTCTGGATTCACAAAGCAACTTCTCCTTGGATCCCATGCCTCCTTACTTTCTCAATAAGCCTTGCATGGGGGACCTTATTAAATGCCTTGCTGAAATCCATATACACTACATCTACTGCTCTTCCTTCATCAATGTGTTTAGTCACATCCTCAAAAAATTCAATCAGGCTTGTAAAGCACGACCTGCCTTTCACAAAGCCATGCTGACTACTCCTAATCATATAATACCTCTCCAAATGTTCATAAATCCTGCCTCTCAGGATCTTTTCCATCAGCTTACAAACCACTAAGACTCACTGGTCTATAATTTTCTGGGCTATCTCTACTCCCTTTCTTGAACAATGGAACAACACCTGCAACCCTCCAATTCTCCAGAACCTCTCCCGTCCCCATTGATGATGCAAAGATCATCGCCAGAGGCTGAGCCATCTCCTCCCTCACCTCCCACAGTAGCCTGGGGTACATCTCATCTGGTCCTGGTAACTTATCCAACTTGATGCTTTCCAAAATCTCCAGCACATCCTCTTTCTTAATATCTACATGCTCAAGCATTTCAGTCTACTGTAAGTCATCCCCACAACCACCAAGATCCTTTTCCGAGTGAATACTGAAGCAAAGTATTCATTAAGTACCTCTGCTATCTTCTCCAGTTCCATACACACTTTTCCACTGTCACACTCGGTTGGTCCTATTCTCTTGCTCTTCACATACTTATAGAATGCCTTGGGGTTTTCCTTAATCCTGAATGCCAAGGCCTTCTCATGGGCCCTTTCTGACTCTCCTAATTTCTTTCTTGAGCTCCTTCCCAGTAGCCTTATAATCTACTAGCACATTATCATTACCTAGCTTTTTGAACCTTTCATAAGCTCTTTTTGACTCAATTTGCATCTGTCTTTGTACACCACGGTTCCTGTACCCTACAGTCCTTTCCCTGTCTCATTGGAACGTACCTATGCAGAACTCCACACAAGTGTCCCCTGAATATTTGCCACATTTCTTCCATACTTTTCCCTGAGAATATCTGTTTACAATTTATGCTTTCAAGTTCCTGCCTGATAGCCTCATATTTCCCCTTACTCCAATTAAATGCTTTCCTAACTTGTCTGTTCCTATCTCTCTCCAATGCAATGGTAAAGGCGATAGAGTTGTGATCACTGTCTCCAAAATGTTCTCCCATCTGACACATGACCAGTTCATTACCCAGTACCAAATCAAGTACAGCTTGTAGGCTTATCTTCATATTGTGTCAAGAAGCCTTCCTGAACACACCTAACAAACTTCACTCCTTCCAAGCCACTCTTTCTAGGAACATGCCAATCAATATTTGGTAAATTAAAATCCCCCACCATGACAACCCTGTTATTATTACTCCTTTCCAGAATCTGTCTCCCTATCTGCTCCTCGATGTCCCTGTTACTATTGGGTGGTCTATAAAAAAACATCCATTAGTGTTATTGACCCCTTCCTGTTTCTAACTTCCACCCACAGAGACTCTATAGACAATCCCTCCATGTCTTCCTCCTTTTCTATGGCTGTGACACTATCTCTGATCAACAGTGCCATGCCCCCACCTCTTTTCCCTCCTTCCCTGTCCTTCCTGAAACATCTAAAGCCTGTCTGGCTGTTCTCCTTCCCACTTCAGGATATCGTGGACGCAATCAAAAGCATCCCAGACCTTGGCACTTGGGAGGCAAACAACCATCTGCGTTTCTTTCCTTCATCCACAGAATCACCTATCTGACCCCCTAAGCATAGGCCACTGTCGCTTCACCCAGGTAGGCTGTCCCCCCCAACAGTACTCAAACAGGAGTACTTATGTGGTACAGCCACAGAGATACTCTCTGGTACTTGACTCTTCCCTTTCCCCCTCCTGACTGTGACCCACTTGTCTGTCTCCAGAGGCCGCAGTGTGACCACCTGCCTGTAACTCCTCTCTGTCACCTCCTTGCTCTCCTGTCTGTATTCTACATGTTAGCTGTCATTTCAAGGGGACTATAAAAGCAAGGATATAATGTTGAAACTTTATAAAGCACTGGTAAAGCCTCACTTGGAGTATTGTGAGTAGGTTTGGGCCCCTTTCCTTAGAGAGGGTGTACTGAGCTTAGAGAGTGAGCTCGAAGGAGGTTCCCAGTAATGATTACAGGATTTGTTATGTACCCCGTAACGAGTTAAAAGAACCAGCAGAAATAGAACACAACCGGAGTCTGGTTTTGCTATTAACAAAACACTATTTATTAGTATTTACGTAATTTAGTAATATAAAACCAGATAAATCAAACAGGTTAGCAGAGTTAATGCATATATAGTGTGGAAATATAAAACCCCAAACTTCTTCAGGCTTAGGAGGTAAGTGATACAGTCTTACGATGGTAGACAAACGAACTCAGTTCAGTTCGTGATGTTGAATTGAGGAGAGAGAGAGGTGATTTGTTATCCAAGTAAGCTGATGCCATCGATCTTCCCGTTGTCCTCTGAAAACCTTTTAAGGTCACCGACTGTGACCACACTAAGGGGACCGTCTTCATGCGGTGAAGCTATCAACCCAGGCAAGGGTTAAACACACCAGTCACCCCTTTTCCAACTGTGAACAAAACCCACTCTTTCGTGGGCACTCAAAGCTCATCCAGTGTCTATTTCTTCTGTATCTCTGTGTGTCTTGTGTGTCTGCTGGAAAACCAGTTGACCTTGTATATTTCCAAACATGCTGAACACCAGCTGTCCATCATAGAGCTCCGCCCTTCCATCACCATAGCGACTCACGAGCTGCTTGGTGCCCCTCCCCCTCACCCTCACCCTCACCCTCACCCTCCCCCTCACCCTCACCCTCTCACCCTCTCCCTCTCTCCCCCCCTCCCTCTCTCTCAAGGCACAGTCCATAATGAAGAAACCTTAGGATCTTATCACAGATTGAATGGCTTATCATATGAAGAGCATTTGATGGTTTTGGGCCCGTATTCACTGAAATTCAGAAGAATGAGGGGTGATCTCATTGAAACCTATCCAATGCTGAAGGGCCCAGATAGAGTGGACATGATGTTTCCTATGGTGGGGGAGTCTAAGACCAGAAGACACAGTGTCAGAATAGGGGACGTCCTTTGAGAATAGAGATTGGTAGGAATTTCTTTAGTCAGAGAGTGGTGAATCTGTGGAATTCTTGGCTACAGACAATTGTATAGGCCACCTTTATGTATATTTAAGGCAGAGGTTGTTTGTTTCTTAATTGATCAGGGCATGCAGGAAACAGGGAGATGGCAGAAGACTGGGGCTGAGAGGAAAATTTGATCAGCCATGATGAGATGGCAGAGAAAATGGGATGGGCCGATTGGCCTAATTCTGCTCCAGAATTTATAGTTTTATGGTCAACTTGCAGGTTAAGTTGGCAGTGAAGAAGGCAAATGTAATGTTCACATTCATTTTGAGAGGACTAGAATATAAAGCAGGATGCTTCCTATAGTTGGGAAGTTTAGGACCAGAGGACACAGTTAGAGTGGATGCAGAGAGGATGCTTCCTATAGTGGGGGAGCCTAGGACCAGAGGACACAGATAGAGTGGATGTGGAGAGGATATTCCCTATAGTGGGGAAGTTTAGGACCAGAGGACACGGATAGAGTGGATGTGGAGAGGATATTCCCTGTAGTGGGGAGTTTAGGACCAGAGGACACAGATAGAGTGGATGTGGAGAGGATGTTTCCTATAGTGGGGGAGTCTAGGACCAGAGGACACAGATAGAGTGGATGGGGAGAGGATGTTTCCTATCGTGGGGGAGTCTAGGACCACAGATAGAGTGGATGGGGAGAGGATGTTTCCTATAGTGGGGAGTCTAGGACCAGAGGACACAGATAGACTGGATGTGGAGAGGATGTTTCCTATAGTGGGGAGTCTAGGACCAGAGGGCACAGATAGCGTGGGTGTGGAGAGGATGTTTCCTATAGTGGGGAGTCTAGGACTAGAGGACACTGATAGAGTGGATGTGGAGACTACGTTTCCTACAGCGGGGGAGTCTAGGACCAGAGGGCACAGATAGAGTGGATGTGGAGAGGATGTTTCCTATAGTGGGGGAGTCTAGGATCAGAGGACACAGATAGAGTGGATGTGGAGAGGATGTTTCCTGTAGTGGGGGAGTCTAGGACCAGAGGACACAGATAGAGTGGATGTGGAGAGGATGTTTCCTGTAGTTGGGGGAGTCTAGGACCAGAGGACACAGATATAGTGGATGTGAAGAGGATGTTTCCTATAGTGGGGGAATCTAGGACAAGAGGACACAGATAGAGTGGGTGTGGAGACTACGTTTCCTACAGCGGGGGAGTCTAGGACCAGAGGACACAGCTTCAGAAATCAAGGAAGTCCATTTAGAACAGAGATGAGGAGGAATTTCTTTAGCCAGAGGGTGGTGAATCTGTGAAATTCATTATCACAGACAGCTGTGGAGCCCGTCGTTGAGTGTAATAGAGCTTTGAGCAGCGGCCAACCCAAACATCAGAAGTGTGGAGAGGAGGGGACTTCAATCAGGTCTACTGCCTGAGTATAAAAGGCAGCAACAGGTCATGGCAGTGTAATATAAGACCACAAGACATAGGAGCAGAATTAGGCCATTTGGCCCATCGAGTCTGCTCCACCATTCAATCATGACTGATCCTTTTTACCCCTCGTCAGCCCCAACCTTCTCCCCATAACCTTTGATGTCACATCCAATCAAAAACCTATCAAGCCATGCCTTAAGTACAGCTTGACCTCCACAGTTGCCTGTGGTAATAAATTCCACAAATTCACCACCATTTAGTTAAATAAATTTCTCTACATCTCTGTTTTAAGTGGATGCCCCTCTATCCTGAGGCTGTGCCCTCTTTCCTAGACTCCCCCACCATGGGAAACATTCATTCCACATCTATTCCGCCTAGGCCTTTCAACATTCAAAAGGTTTCAATGAGATCCCCCCTCATCCTTCTGAATTTCAGCGAATACAGGCCCAGAGCCATCAAATGTTCCTCAAATGATAACCCTTTCATTCCTGGAATCATCCTTGTGAACCTCCTCTGGACTCTCTCCAATGCCAGCACATCTTTTCTTAGATGAGGAGCCCAGAACTGTTCACAATACTCAAGGTGAGGCCTCACTAGTGCCTTATAAAGCCTCAACATCACATCCCTACTCATTTATTCTGGACCTCTTGAAATGAATGCTAACGTGGCATTTGCCTTCCTCACCAACGACTCTACCTGCAAGTTAACCTTCAGTGTGTTCTGCACAAAGACTCCCAAGTCCCTCTGCATCTCAGATTTTCGGATTTTGTCCCCATTTAGAAAATAGTCAGCACATTTATTTCTACTACCAAAGTGCATGACCACGCATTTTCCAACATTGTATTTCATTTGCCACTTTCTTGCCCATTCTCCTCATCTGTCTAAATCCTTCTGCATCCTACCTGTTTCCTCAACACTATCTGCCCCTCCACCAATCTTTGTATCATCTGCAAACTTGGCAACAAAGCCATCTATTCCATCATCTAAATCATTGATGTACGGCATAAAAAGAAGTGGTCCCAACACCGACCCTTGCAGAACACCATAAGAAACTGGCAGCCAACCAGAAAAGGATCCTTTTATTCCCACTTGCTGCCTCCTACTAATCAGCCAACACACTAACCATGCCAGTAACTTTCCTGTAATACCATGGGCTCTTAACTTGGTCAGTAGCCTCATGTGTGGCACCTTGTCAAAGGCCTTCTGAAAGTCCAAATATACAACATCCACTACATCCCCTTTATCTATCCTACTTGTAATCTCCTCAAAGAATTCCAACAGGATCATAAGGCAAGGTTTTCCCTTCAAGAAACCATGCTGACTTTGACCTCTCTTGTCCTGTGTCACCAAGTACTCCATAACCTCATCTTTAGCAATTAACTTCCCAACCACTGAGGTCAGGCCCACTGGTCTATAATTTCCTTTCTGCTGCCTTCCTCCTTTCTTAAAGAGTGGAGTAATATTTGCAATTTTCCAGACCTCTGGCACTGTGCCAGAGTCCAATGATTTTTTTGAAAGATCATTACTAATGCCTCCACAATCTCTGCCACTACCTCTTTCAGAGCTCTAAAGTGCAGTGCATTTGGTCTGAGTGACTTATGCACCCTTAGGTCTTTCAGCTTTTTGAGCACCTTCTCCCTTGTAATAGTAACTGTACTCACTTCTCTTCCCTCACACCCTTCCACATCTGGCACACTGCCAGTATCTTCCACAGTGAAAACTGATGTAAAATGCCCATCTGGTTCATCAGCCATCCCCTTGTACCCTGTTGTTATTTCTCCGGCCTCATTTTCTAGCAGGCCTAAATGCTCTCTCTTTTATTTTTTACATCTTTGAAGACGCTTTTATTATCCACATTGATATTATTTCCTAGTTTGCTTTCAGATTTAATCTTTTCCCACCTAATGATTCTTTCAGTTGCTCTCTGTATGGTTTTAAAAGCTTCCTAATACTCTGTCTTCACACTAATTTTTGCTTTGTTGTATGCACTCTCTTTTGCTTTACTTTAGCTTTGACTTCCCTTGTCGGTCGCAGATGTACTACTTTGCCATTTGAATCTTACTTTGCTTTTGAAATACATCTATCCTGCACCTTCCTCATCTTTCCCAGAAACTCACGCCATTGCTGCTTGGCTGACATCCCTGCCAGCATCTCCTTCTAACTTAGTTTGGCCAGCTCCTCTCTCATACCACTGTGATTTCCTTTACTCCACTGAAATATACTACATCAAACTTTACTTTTTCCCTATCAAATTTCACTTCCGACTCAATCATATTGTAATCATTGTCTCCTCAGGGTTCTTCTACCTTAGCTCCCTAATCACCTCTGGTTCATTACAAAACACCCAATCCAGTACAGCTGATCCCCTCAAAGGCTCAAGACAAATTGCTCTTAAAAAGCCATCTCTTAATCATTCAACAAACTCACTCCCTTGAGATCCATAACCAACCTGATTTTCCCAATTGACCTGCATGTTGAAATCTCCCATGACTACCATAACGGACATGCCTTTTCCAGTTCCTGTTGTAATCTGTGGCCCACACCCCAGCTACTGTTGGGAGGCCTGTATATAACTGCCATCAGGGTCGTTTTACCCTTGCAGTTTCTTCACTCAACCCACAAGGATTCAACATCTTCTGATCCTGTCACATCTTTCTGCTGATTTGATGCCATTCTTTACCAGCAGAGCCACGCCACCTCCTCTGCCTGCCTTCCTATCCCTCTGGTATAATGTGTAACCTTGGACATTCACCTCCCAACTACAACCATCCTTCAGTCATGATTCAGTGATGGCCACAACATCATACCTGGCAGTCAGTAATAGTATAACAAGATCATCCACCTTATTTCTTATACCCCACGCACTGAGATATAACACTGTGAGTACTCTCTTTTCTACTCTTTTTGATTCTGTATCTTAATGCACTGATATTGCTGGCTGCAATTTTGTTCTATCATCTGCTTGCCCTTCCTGAATATCTGACTACACGCTATCTTTACTTTTTTACCATCCATCCTATCCTGAGTCCCTTCACCCCGGTTCCCACCACCCCCCCCCCCCAGTCAAATTAGTTTAAACCGTCCCCAACTGCTCTGACAAACCTGTCTGTGAAAATATTGGTTCCCCTTGAGTTCAGGTGCAACCTGTCACTTTAGAACAGGTCATATCTTCCCCGGAAGAGATCCCAGTGATCCAAGAATCTGAAGCCCTGCCCCCTGCACCAGCTTCTCAGTCACGCATTTAGCTGCCAGACCATCCTGTTTCTACCCTCACTGGCTCGTGGTAGCGGCAGCAATCCAGAAATTACTACCCGGGAGGTCCTGCTTCTCAGTACTCTTTTCAGGACCTCTTTGCGTTTCCTTGCTATTTCATTGATACCAATATGTACCGAGACATCTGGCTGTTCTCCCTCCCTCTCCAAACTGTTCAGATATTACCCGAGCCATCCCTGACCCTGGCACCTGGGAGGCAACATACCATCCGGGTGTCCCATTCAGAGTCTCCTGTCTGTTCCTCTGACTATTGAGTCCCCTATCACTACTGCTCCCCTCTTCTCCCTCTTTCCCTTCTGTACCCATGCTCAATGCCTGTAACCTGGTCTCTGGCATTCCCCTGGGAAGTCATCCCCCACAATATTATCCAAAATTATTAAGTAATTATAGGTTTGACTGATGCCCATTTGTCATCTGGGTTTAATGAGAAAGAGCAAATTAAAGGAAGGCAGGGGCAAGCACAGTTGCCCTCATCACAGAAGCAGTCATCTGAGTGGACAGAGTCAGAGTGGTGCTCTTGAGGCTTTAGCTCTTCGAGGTTTCAGCAAAGGGGGCCTTCACACAGAAGGAAAAGCTCAAAGATTTTTGTTCTCTTTAGCGAGGGGCAGAAGGGATGCCAGGCAGGATAGTGAATAGCTCCTCTTGCGCGATGTGGGAAGGCAACTGCAGAAAGTGCATCCAGCAAACTGCATAGGAAATGAGAAAATCTGCAGACGCTGGAGATCCAAGCAACACACACAGAATGCTGGAGGAGCTCAGCAGGCCAGGCAGCATCTGTGGAAAAGAGTACAGTGGACTATTCGGGCTGAAATCCTTCATCAGGAAAGAGACGAGGAGACAGGGTAAGAAGATGGGGTGGGGGAGGAAGGAACACAAGATGATGGGCAAAATTGAGGGGGGAGGGGAAAGTGAAGAGCTGGGAAGCTAATTGATGAAAGAGATTCAGGGCTGGAGAAGGGGGAGTCTGATAGAAGTAGAGACAAGGCCATGGAAGAAAGAAAAGGGGGAGGAACACCAGAGGGAGATGATGGGCAGGTGAGAGAGGGAATGGTGGGGGGGGGGGGGGGGAAGCATTATCGGGAGTATGAGAAATCGATGTTCAGATTGGAGTCTACCCAGACGGAATATAAGGTGTTGCTCCTCCAGCTATTGTGGCAGTAGAGGAGGCCATGGACTGACATATCGAATGGGAAGTGGAATTATAATGGGTGGCCACTGGGAGTTCCCACTTTTTCAGGCGGACAGAGCGTAGGCGGTAGGTGAAGCAGTCTCACAATCTACGTTGGGTCTCACTGATATACAAGAGGCCACACCAGGAGCACCGTACAGAGTAGATGTCCCCAACAGACTCACAGGTGAAGTGTTGCCTCACCTGGAAGTTCTGTTTGGAGCTGAAACTGGATGAACGGATCACTCGAGAAGCTAGGGGGTGATAGGACACATAGAGAGGTAGTTACACCCAAGGTACAGGACACAGGAAACTGGGTGACAGCCAGGAAGGGGAAAGGGGTTCCGGAGCCAGTGCAGAGTACTCCTGTGGCCATTCCCCTCAACAACAGGTATATCACTTTGGATACTGTCGAGGGAGTCATCGTGTTTGGGTCTCTGGCACCTAGTCTGCTTCTGAGGTTCAGAAGGGAAGGGGGCAGAAGAGGCACTCTGTTGGGATGGAAGATTCATTAGTTATGGGAATGGACAGGAGGTTCTGTGGGCGAGAACGAGATTCCCGGATGGTATGTTGCCTGCTGGGTGCCAGGGTCTGGGATATCTCGGATCAAGACCTCAGCATTTTCAAGTGGGAGGATGAACAGCCAGCAGTCGTGGTCCATGTCGGTACCGATGACATGGGTAGGATGAGTCATGAGATTCTGCACAGGCAGTTCAGGGAGTTAGGTACTAAGTTAAAGGACAGGACCTCCAGGGATGTGATCTCTGGATTGCTGTCCATGCCACGTGCTAGTGAGGCCAGATCTAGGAAGATTATACAATTTAATATGTTGGCGTAGGAGGGAGGGCATAAGATTTTTGTATCACTGGGCTCTCTTCTAGGGAAGGTGGGACCTGCACAGAACAGACAGTTTGCACCTGAACTAAAAGGGGACTAATATCCTAGCAGGAAGGTTTGTTAATGCTGCACGGTGGGGTTTTAACGGGGATGGGAACCAGAGTGCCAGAAAAATTAGTGGAGAGGTTGTGGAGCAAGATGTAGGTAAAATCTCAGACAAATAGGAATCAAAAGGTTGAGCGTGGTGTGACTGGTGTCCTGAGCTGCTTTCATTTCAATACAAAACGTACCATAGGAAAGGCATGTAATGCTCTGATAAAGATTTTATGCCTCATGTTGTAGAGTATTTCATGTGGTTGTTTTCTGTAGAAGCCGAGTGTTCTGCTGGTAGTATTTGGGTTATTGTTAAAGATAGGAGTGTTGTGTCATCCAGTCAGGAGAGTGGAACTGGAAAAATGTTCTAGAGAATGCTGGGGGAGAGTTTTTTGTGATGGACCGAGGCAGGTCAAGGTCTCTTATGGCGGCAGATGAAGCGGGAAGGATTCGATCCAGTGGAGCCCAAGAGGTGAAAATCTATTGGGGATAGGTAAATATGAGTTGGTAACACATACAACATGCTGGAGGAACTCAGCAGGTTGGGCAGCATCCGTGGAAATGAGCAGTCAACGTTTTGGGCCGAGACCCTTTGTCAGGACTGAAGAGGGAGGGGGCAGGGGGCCTTATAAAGAAGGTGGGGGGAGGATGTGTGGTGAACTACATATACCTGTCTGGACACGCCCCCCCCCCCCCCCCGCTGACTGCTCCTGTGGCTCCTCCCACAGACCCCGGTATAAAGGCGATTGGAGACACCGCCCCAGCCTCAGTCTCCAGGATGCAGTGTGGTTGTCAATTGCTGCTTGTTCTTTCTTCTAGCCAATAAAAGCCGATATCTCGACTCACGTCTTCGAGAGTTATTGGTAGTGCATCAGGGTGGGAAGGAAAAGGCTGGTAGGTGCCAGGTGAAAAACCAGTAAGAGGAAAGATCAAAGGGTGGGGAGGGGAAGTAGGGAGGGGATCGGCAGGAAAGGTGAAGAAGGAATGTCAGGGGAAAGCACTATGTGTAGTAGAAGAAGACAGAATCATGAGAGAGGTGGTAGGCAGCTGGAAGAGGAGGCAGAGTGAAACTGGGATAGGGAAAGTGAGAGGGAGGGAATTACCAGAAGCTGGAGAATTCGATGTTCATGCCAAGGGGCTGGAGACTACCCAGACGGTATATGAGGTTTTGCTCCTCCAGCCTGAGTTTGGCCTCATCATGGCAGTAGAGGAGGCCATGTATGGACATATCCGAATGGGAATGTGAAGCAGAGTTGAAGTGGGTGGCAACCAGATATGAGTTGGTGCAGTGAGTACATTGGACACAACGGCTTTTGGAAGATTTGAGATCCACCTGTGCACATTTGACGTTAATTATACTGGGCCCTTTTTGTTTTTCCTTTCTGTCCTTTAATTACTCTTTGGTAAGTTAACATTCGTAGATATACTTTCTTTCTAACTGTGTACAGTGTACGATGTTATTTCTTGCTGACAGGCAATTGCATGGGCAGTAAATCACACGGTACCGAGGCTGGGGTAGACAAGACATCCCAACCTCACGGGTTTGCCAGGACCCAAGTCATATCTACCCTAGACATACAGGGTCTGAGAAAGGTGGTTTTCTCAATGCCCAGTCCGGTGGCTGTTAGCGAGGAGCTAGAGACGCTTGGTTAAAAGAGATTTCATTGTGGGGGCTCATCCGGGATTGAATTTGTTGAATACTGTGTAATTACTCTAAGAGTTGATTAAGTGGTTTGTGTGTTTAAACCTGTGTCAAACTATTGTCCGAGAAAATGATTAAGATGTGATTATGGACACCACAGGGATTAAGCATTAGTGCAATTCAAAGAGATTACTCGTAATTAACGCTTGCGTTCTGAGTGGGGTGGATATCCATGGCCCAGATGAATTGTTGATTAGGGTTTTAAGTCCCGTTAAACTGAACACGTCTGTTGCCACTGTGGTGAGGAGGGACATTTGAAGCGGGTGTGTGAAAGATGGGTAAAGCTTTGGAAAGTGAACCAATGCTTACTTAAACAGAAAGGGAAGCCAGGAAACTTCGGAGGGACCCAGCGAGGGGACGGCCTGGCGTTTCGGAGAGAACACGTTTCAATCAATGTATCAAGGAAAACCCTGTTCCTGAAGGTTTAGTGGGGCCAAACTCCAATATATCCCTATGGATCAGGGGTGTTGATATACTTGCTGTGCAGAATCTTGTCCATTCACCCAGTGTTCAGAACTGTTTTTGAGAAAGTGCAAGCCCATCCTCGGCCGGATGATGAGCACAAACACGAAACTGTGTGGTACACCCAGTCCAAATCCGCCATGTTACGGCCTGGGGAAGTAGTGAGAGGGACAGGAAAACCAGGATTTCCCAGAATGCCTGATGCTGAGGCCCTCCTGGTGGATGCTCTGGAAGACCACAAAGAGGAATCGTGCTTACCTGCTGGGGTACTGGTGAGGCCGGAATTACAGAAGCCATCAGCTCTACAGGTGAACAGGATGACGGTGGTTGTCAGGAACGCCTTGGAGAGAGAGAGAGGGAGGCCACACTCAGGCAGGGGATGGAGGCTGTAGTAGTTCAATCTAAAACCAGTGTATTGTGCGTAAACAAAGGAGACTACAAGATGAGGGACGATTTGGCTGGTGTAGACTGGGAACACAGGCTATATGGTGGCATGGTTGAGGAACAGTGGAATACTTTCAAAGAGATTTTTCATGGCGCTCAGCAAAAGTATTTCCAGTTAAAAGCAAGGACAGTCAGGGTGGGGAGAGACAGCCTAGGATGACTAAGGAAATAAAAGAAGGCAGCAACCTAAAAGCTCATGCATTCAAATTCGCCAAGAGTAGTGGAAACTGGAAGACTGGGAAAACTTTAAAAAGCAGCAAAGAACTACTAAGTGAGCAATAAAGAAAGGGGAACTGGATTATGAAACTAAACTAACACAAAATATAGAAATGGATAGTAAAAGGTTTTATAATTATATAAAGCAGAAAAGGATGGCTAAAGTGAATGTAGGTCCCTTGGACGATGAGAAGGGAGGATTGATATTGGGTAATGAGGAAATGGCCAAGGCTTTGATTGACTTTTTTGTGCCGGTCTTCATGGTGGAGGACATATCTAACATGTCAAAGAGAGATGTTATGGATATGATGGGATGTGAGGACCTTGATACAATAGCTATCACCAAAGAGGTAGTGCTGAGCAAACTTGTGGGCATGAAGATAAATAAGCCCCCTGGTCCTGAGGGAATGCATCCCAGGGTACTGACAGAAATGGCAGAAATTATAGGAGAGGCTTTGGTGATAATTTACCAAAATTCTCTGGACTCTGGACATGCCCCAGCAAATTGGAAGATGGTGAATGTCATGCCTTTGTTCAAAAAAGGATGTAGTCAAAAGGCAGGTAACTATCAGCCAGTTAGTTTAACATCTATAGTTGAGAAAATGCTTGAAGCTATCACTAAAGAAGAAATAGTGAGGCATCCGGAAAGAAATTGATCCCTCATGCAGACACAGAATGGATTCAGCAAAGACAGGTCTTGTTTAACAAATTTCTGGAGTTCTTTAAGGATATAATGAGTGCAGCGGATAGAGGGGAACAGATGAATGTTATTTACAGTACTTGGATTTCCAGAAGGCATTCGATAAGGTGCCACATAAAAGACATCCATAAGATAAGGATGCATAGAGTTGGGGTGATGTATCAGCATGGATAGAGGATTGGTTAACTAATAGAAAGCAGAGAGTTGGGATACTTGGGTGTTACTCTGGTTGGCAGTCAGTGGTGAGCGGTGTGTCACAGGGGTCAGTGCTGGGCCTGCAAATGTTCACAATATACATGAACGATCTGGAATAGGCGGCTGAGTGAAAAGCAAATTGTTCAAAAGATACAGAGCATCTACAGACAGATATAGATAGGTTAAGTGAGTGGACAAGGTCTGGTAGATGGAGTTCAATCTTGGTAAATGTGAGGTCACCTGCTATGGAAGGGAAAGTGGAAGATCAGATTATTATTTGAAAGGTAAAAAATTGCAGCATGCTGCTGTGCAGAGGGACTGGGAGTGCTTGTTTGCAGTCGCAGCAGGTGATCAAGAAGATAAATGGAATGTTGGCCTTCATTGCTGGAGGGATTGAATTTAAGAGGAGGGAGGTTACACTGCAACTGTACAGGATACTGGTGAGGCCGCACCTGGAGTACTGTGTACAGTTCTGGTCTCCCTCCTTGAGGAAGGATATACTGGCTTTGGAGGCAGTGCAGAGGAGGTTCACCAGGTTAATTCCAGAGATGAGGGGGTTAGACTTTGAGGAGAGATTGAGTGGCCTGGAACTGTACTCGCTGGAATTCAGAAGAATGAGAGGAGATTTTATCGGTTTTACATACTGTAAAGTTATGAAAAGGATAGATAAGATAGAGGCAGGGAAGCTGTTTCCACTGTGTTATATACCCCTAGGGTTCATTTTTTCTGTGGACTGTCATTTTAAAACGCCGAGGGAATGAGACTGACTTTTGGACAGTGTTGGATTTCTGCTGACTACAAAGTTGCTTGGTTACTATGGTGAGAGAGGTGGTGTTATTTGATGGACAATGAATGTTCACATTTTTTTCTGTGGTTTGTCTTGAATATACAAGGACACAGAGACACACACAGTCAAAGTCAGGATGGAAGACACCAGTCGGTCGCTGGTTTAAACTTTCAGTTGCCCAAAGGGGTGAGTTGAGATCGATCCAGAGTATTGATAAATGACTCTCACAAGTTTGCTGCAACTAGAAGGAGTTTGCAGAGAGAGGAGAGGGGAGGAGAGGAGAGGAAGGTTTGAAACAGAAGAAACCTGGTGACACAGAGATCACTGTTTGGACTCTCTCCTCTGTAGCCCGTAAGCGTGTGACTGATTCCATTTGAATACGAAAGTGTGATTGTCACATAATTAATCCACAGGAGTGGGTTCTCTGGTGAGGGGAAACCTTTGTGAATACCACTTGTGTGTTTACCCATGTTTGGGTGTGGTATTTCACTGAAGAAGGCATCCTGTGGCAAATCACTGTTGGAGTTACTTAGTATATCATGGAACTGGATCAGTGGCTATCACAGTGTGTGTAAGGGTGACCCTGTGGGAACTACCAGTGTGTCTAACCCTCGCCTGGGTTGGTAGCTTTACCACTTGGAGACGGTACCCTTAGTGTAGTCACATGTGGCTGACTTGAAGGATTCGGAGGACAATGGGAAGATCAATGACACCTGTTTACTTGGATTACAAATACCTCTCTCTCACCTCAGTTCCGTGGATTGAATTGAACTTTCTTACATACCATCATAAGACTGTAACTTTTACCACCTGAGCTTGAATGAGTTTGGGAACTTTATTTTTACACCTATATATGCGTAACACTGCTAACTCCCGGTTTACCTGGTTTAAGTTACTATACTACGTAGTTACTAATAAAATAGTGTTTTGTTAACAGCAAAACGAGACTCCAGGTGTGTTTTATTGCTGCTGATACTTTTACAGGGCTGCGTGCACGTAACAACTGGTAGGTGAGACTAGAGCTAGGGGACATAGCCTTAAGATTCAGGGAGTAGATTTAGGATGGAGATGAGGAGGAACTACTTTTCTCAGAGAGTAGTGTTTCTGTGGAATTCTCTGCCCAATGAAGCAGTGGAGGCTACCTCAGTAAATATGTTTAAGACAAGGTTGGACAGATTTTTGCATGGTAGGTGAATTAAGGGTTATGGGGAAAAGGCAGGAAGGTGGAGATGAGTCCACGGCCAGATCAGCCATGATCTTATTAAACGGCGGAGCAGGCTCAACAGGACAGATGGCCGACTCCTGCTCCTATTTTTTTAATGTTATTAGTGTGATTGCACATCTTTTTCTGGTGACTGTATTGTCTAGTTTTCCTGTGAGAAAAGCAGGAGAGAGACTTTCTCCTGGAACAGGAAAGTCTACAACCAAGTCATTCAACTTTGGTGACTCCTTGTACCTAATGGTTGGAAAAGGAGACTGACAGAAAAAATGTTAAAGTTTGAAGATGTCTTTTCCACTGATGAGTTTGCTGTTGGTTGTTCCAAGAGCACTCACCACACCATCCGAGTGACAGAGGGCACCCTTATAGAGATTCAACAGATTTACATTTAACTGATGTGTGGAGGGTGCATAATCCATCTGCTAAAGACTGTACCTTCTTCTCCACAAGACATAAAACTTTCTCTCAGATAGATTACATTCTTATATCCTCCGGTTTGCTGCCTTTGGTACACTCAATAGAATTTTTGCCCAGACATTTATCTAATCACAACCCAGTTTGATCTACTTTTAATTGTGGCAAAATTAAAAATAAGGCAACTAGGTGGAGGTTTAACTCCACCCTTCTAAAAAACGATGAATTTCTAACACAACTGAGAACAAAACTGATGGAATTTATAAATTTAAATAAAAATACTGTCTCGGATGTGACAGTGGTTTGGGCCTCCATCAAGGGTTTCTTACTGAATAACACCAGATGGTTCAGTTCACACCTACAAACTCTTCTCAGATCTCCCCTATTACAATAGGTACAACGTCAAGTTCAATATCACTTTACGCAGACGACACACTAGTTTATATGGCAAATGTTCAACAAGCTCTCCCCTATGTTTTAACAATACTGGAGCAATTTGAATTTCTTTCAGGATACGAATTTAATCTGTCAAAATCAGCACAGATGCTGATTAATACAGATAAAAGTAAGGTGACTCTCCCTCCCCAGATTAATGTTACAAATGAGCTCCTCTACTTGGGTATTAAAGTTAATACTTCCCTATCATCTGTGGCTAAAACAAATTACTCTTTAATTTTGAAAAAAATAGAAGATGTTAATAGATGGAGACCAGCCAGCATCAATCCCAGCCCGTATATCGGTCACTAAAATGAACATCTTACCCCGCATTAATTTTATCAGCTCAATGATCCCACTTGCACCTCCAGCAGGATATTGGCAAAATCTGGACTCCTTACTATGATGCTATGTTTGGAACGGTAAACGACCTAATATAAAATGGTCAGCTCTACAATTCAAAAAGTCAGATGGAGGATTGGTATGTCCAAATTTTAAACTGTATCACTGGGCATTTGTATTAAAAAGTCTTAGCTGTTGGATGGAGGAGGATAAAGTTTCGTCATGGAAAAATACAGAACAAGAGCTAATAGCGCCAATAAGGTTGAAGGACTTTCTCCCTATAGGTACGTCTACCAAAAAATGTGATTTGTATTACGGTCCAATTTTAACCCATATGCTACAAGTGTTTAGAACAGCAGAAAAATTCCTAAAATTTAAAAGCGTATGGTGCAAATCATCTCCATTGTGGAACAATAATTATCTTCTATCTTGGGGGAAACCATTCACTAACAGAACTTGAGAGGATAAAGATATTACTACTCTTCAAGATATTAATGAGGCAAGTACTATCCTTAGCTTTCAAGAACTGGTATCTCGACATAATATTGATAAACTCTCTTTTCTTCTACTTCAGAATAAGATCAGCTTGTAAAGCCTACGGGGTTCCCTGGGGGTCAGATTTAAAGGTCTATCCCATTTTAAATTGGATGCAGAGTGCTCCAAGACAGGTAGTGTCATATAAATTAAGCTCTCAGAAATACATGCCCACATCAGGAATGAAAGCCTGGGATAGGGACATATCTGAATTGGGACAAGACTTAGACTGGGATGCCATTTGGGATAATGCTGCCAGTGCTTCAAAAAATCCAAATTATCGGTATATACACTAGAAATTTTGTCATAGAGCGTATATAACACCAAGAATTAGACATCAAATGGGATTGGTTCCTGACCCATACAACTCATTTTGCCCCCACGGAACCGTTGGCTCTTTTATACATGTTGTATGGGAATGTCCTGGGGTTTTTGGTTTGTGGGGGAAGGTTATCAGTACTCTTATAGAACTAATCGGTCTAGAATTACCAATGGGCCCACTGTACATCTTCTTAATGATGACTCCCACCTTTCCCTTACGGAAAAACACGCAAAGTCTGGCTGGCAGGCCTGACTGCCGCTCAGAAGATTGTAGTCCAGCGTTGGAAACCTCCTCATGATATTCCAAGTACTCACTGGCTTCGGAGCTTTTTGGACATTTCTTACCTGGAATTATCAGCAAGAGTAAATGATGCACGACCAAACACAATCTTAATGTGGACAAATTTGATATCTAACTTAAAAGATCTTCTGTTAAAGTAGGAATGCTCGGTTTGTGTATGCACTACTATTCAGCTGGTTGGTGGAGGGGGGATGGTGCTGAGTGTTGGAGCTGGCTGGGTTAAACAGTCAAAATGTCATCGGCAACTGATTGTATTGAAGTATTGAATGTAGTTTGTTGGTGTTGCAATAAAAATTCATGATTAAAAAAAAGTAACAAAGAAAACCTACAGTACAATACAGGCCCTTCGGCCCACAAAGTTGTGCAGAACATTTCCCTACCTTAGAAATTACTAGGCTTACTCATAGCCCTCTATTTTACTAAGCTCCATGAACTTATCCAAAAGTCTCTTAAAAGACCCTATCGTTTCTGCCTCCACGGCCGTTGCCGGCTGCCCATTCCCCGCACTCACCACTCTCTGTGTAAAAAACTTACCCCTGACATCTCTGTACCTACTCCCCAGCACCTTAAACCTGGTACTCTCGTGGCAACCATTTCAGCCCTGGGAAAAAGCCTCTGACTATCCACACGATCAATGCCTCTCATCATCTTATATCTTGGGAAGATATAGGAGTCGATTTTTAAGGATGAGGTCTCAGGGTATTTGGAGGCACAGGATAAAACAGGCTGTAGTCAGCACGGTTTCCTCAAAGGGTAATCTTGCCTTGACAAATCTGTTGGAATTCTTTTAAGAAATAACAAGCAGGTTGATGTTGTGTACTTGGATTTTCGGAAGGCCTTTGACAAGGTGACACACATGAGGCTGCTGAACAAACTATGAGCCCACGGTATTAAAGGAAAGATTCTAGTACGAATAAAGCAATGGCTGATTGGCAGGGAGGGTAGTGGGAATAAAGTGAGCCATTTCGGACTGCCAGATGGTGATGAGTGGTGTTCCACAGGGGTCTGCATTGGGACCAATTCTTTTTACATCCTGTTTCAATGATTTAAATGATGAAATAGATGGCTTTGTTTGAGAAATTTGCAGATGGTATGAAAATACATGGAGGGGCAGGTATTTTTCAGGAAGTAAGGAGACTACAGAAGGACAGGCAAATTAGGAGACCGGGCAAAGAAGTAACAGATGGAATACAGTGTTGGGAAGTATATGGTTTTGCACCTTGCTAGCAGAAATGAAAGGGTTGACTATTTTCTAAATGGAGAGAAAATAGAAAAAATGGAGGGGCAAAGGAACTTGGGAATCCTTGTGCAGGATTCCCTGAAGGTTAATTTGCAGAGCAGAGCATTTGATTCCCTAGAATTCAGAAGAATGAGGAGTGATCTCATTGGAACCTATCCAATGCTGAAAGACCTTGATACAGTGGATGTGGAAAGGATGTTTCCTATGGTGAGAGAGTCTGAAACCACAGGCCCCAGCCTCAGGGTAGAGGGAAGTCCTTTTAGAAGTGAGATGAAAAGGAACTCTTCAGCCAGAGAGTGGTGAATCTGTGGAATTCTTTGCCACAGGCAGCTAAGGAGGCCAAGTCATTGTGTGTATTTAAGACAGAGGTTGATAGATTCATGATTGGTTGGGGCATGAAGGGATATGGGGAGAAGGCAGGAGATTGGGGCTGAGAGGAAAATTGGATCAGCTGTGATGAAATAGCAGAGATTCAATGGGCCAAATGGTAAAATTCTACCCTTCTCTCTCGACAATAGACTAGGGTCTTGCGCTCTTATATTTAAAGCAGAAGTTGAAAGGCTCTTGAGTAGTGGGGGGGGGGTCAAATGTAATGGGGAGAAAGCAGGAGAATGGGGTTGAGAGGGAAAATAAATCAGACATGATGGAAGAGTGGAACAGACTCAATTGGCCAAGTGCTTTAGTTCTGTTCCTGTGTCTTACATAGTCCAAACAGCACTTCCTGCTTATCACATCCCAGCAGACCATTCAGCCCATCCGTTCTATGCCATGCCCAACAATAATCCCATTTCTCTTCCCGATTTCCTGTCAACCACACACTCCCTCACTCTCCTGATTCTCCAACACCAGATGTCATTGAACCAGGCCGGCCCATCTTTGGGATTTGACGGAAATCCTTAGCCCTGTTCCAGAGCGTGCCAGCTTGCCCTGTGTCACAGAGGACAACATCGCCCTCCTCCCCTTGTTCTGTCCCATTTCTCACCCACATGTTTATTATCACAGACATGTGTCGTGAAATTTGTTAACTTGGCATCAGCAGTTCAATGCAATGCGCAATATAGAAGAGAAAAAAAATAAATACATTACAGTTTACATATGTAACCCTCAGTTCTGCTAATGGCTTAATCTCGGGGGTGATAACCCTTGGCCCGGTCAAACTTAAGAAATCTTGTTTGTGTGGATGCTGCGCAATGTGTCTGATGTACCATCAATAACTCACTCTGAGACGTAAAGGCGAGATATCGGCTTTTATTGACTGGGAGAAGGAACCAGCAGCGAGTGACCATCATACTACATCCTGAGGCCGAGCTTCAGGCCTCGATCGCCTTTATACAGGAGTCTGTGGGAGGAGCCACAGGAGCAGTCAGCAGGGGGGGCGTGGAACACGTAGTTCACCACAGTGTCCCCTGTTACAAATCAGTACCACAAAACAACAAATAGCACACAATATGGTTTTGTGCATTTGCTCCTGTCGACCTCCTCTGAGCGTAGCTGACCTTCACTCCTCAGTCCACTCCATCCAGTTGTCTACCAACTCTCTCCATTCGCGTCCTCTCTCTTCATCTCTGCCCGACAAAGAACCGCAAAATCCCTGCTCCCAGACCCACAAGAAAGAACAACATCCCACTCATTGGACCAAATCAGTGATTTATTCTCTTAGGCACACAGCTTTAGCAATGGTGTGCATTTCAGAGCTGCCATATACCAAGTGGCAGTGTGAAATATGAAATCCAATTACCTCACCCTTTCCATTGAACACAAGGCTACATTGGTCCTCAACGGAGGAGCTGGTTATGTAGGTGATGAGATTTTCATCAGTATAACTATCTTTATTGAAGTACTGGATACAATCCCTCCCACCATTCACATCTCCACATTTCATGTTATCACACTCTGAATGCTCAGAGGCAAAGCACTCTATTTGGTCAAGGATTCCCAGACATTCATTCAGTGGGATTAAACAACAATCTACCAAATCATTATTTCCTTTCAGGATGAAACCTTTGCTTTTATCTGATATTCTAACATTGCCAATTTTAAATCCTCTTGGAAAATTCATGTCTGCATGACTCAACATCATGAAAATGAGACCGTGTGCGGTCCCAGTAATCCTGAGAAAATTTTGGTTGTTATTAACTGAATTAGAGCCTTTAATCGGGTACTGTTGACCAGAATTAAACACAGCAAGTGTGGAGCCCTCACTTATGAATTTCTTGATGCGATCTGGAGCTACAACAACATTTCCAATCACAAAGCATATCTCAGCCTCCTCTCCAGGAGAATATATTGTACCCAGTGCATTAACACTGTTGCGAAGAATTTCGTCATGGCAGTTAGGCTCCGCAGGAATGTACGTAATCCTCAGCAAATTATTTACAAAGTTCATCAATTTCTTCTCCGAATATGGATTCATCTGAGAAAAACAGAGAGGGAGAGAGAATGAGTGAGTGAGGGGAAGTTAAAATTTGAGGGTGGGAGGAGTGGGAGAGGGAGGTGAGGGCATTGGGGTGGCAGAGAAAGGGCCAGAAATAGTCAAATCAATATGCTTGACTGAAATTATATTCAAGATTGTTTAATGCTATTTCCAGTAGTCTAAGTGTAAAGAGGAACAAAATAATTGTTACTGTGCTGCAAATTGCCTGTAGTGTGTGGGTGAGGGGAGGTTTTGGCCATGAATGGTGGGGCAAAAATAGGATTAACGTCGGATTAGGAGGTGAGGTGACGTGGAGAGGTTGACAATCCGTGTGGACTCAGTGAGGTGAGTGGCCTGTTTCCCTTGACGTCACTCACAACCCTCCCTCCTTTTCCAAGACAACATGAGTCAGCGCAGAGCCCTTGCTGGACACCATCGCTCCCAGAAGGATAATTTCCAGGACAAGACAGTGCCTGAACCGACGTTTGTGGTGGCACAGCTGCGGAGTGGTTAGTGTTCAATTCCTGCTGCTGTCGGTAAGGAGTTTGTGGGTCGTGTGGGCTTGCTCCGAGTGCTACGCTCTCCTCCCCTCCCACAACCAACGGTTAGTCGGTTAATCGGCCACGTTGGTGCAATTTGGCAGTTTGGACTTGCTGTGCCTGTGATCATTCTGTATTTCTAAATTAAAATGAAATTAATCTCATCACTTCCTGAGATGGGACAGAACGAGCTGGACCACAATCCTCTGTAAACTCTGCTTCTCATTCGGGGCCGAACTCCCAATGCACACACACAAGCAGTCCCTACATAATCACAGACATTTACAAACACGAGGCTCTGTTGGGCAGAAGCAAGTTCAGAGTAAAGCCTCTCTCCAGACCAACGTCCATTCCACAGCTCATCGAAACTCCATTCATGCATGGGGAAGGCCATTCCAAGTCCCTCCTAGGCCCTTTATGGTGTAGATCTGGATTCTATGAAACATTAGCCTCCCCACCCTATCCTTGCTCCCCACCACCAATCCCCACTTCATCCTCTCTCCCGTCGCCAATTCTGCTAATCTCCAAACACAAAGTATACTGCAGATGCTGTAGTCAAACCAACACGTACAAACAAGCTGGATGAACTCAGCAGGTCAGGCAGCATCCGTTGAAATGATCAGTCAACGTTTTGGGCGGAGACCCTTTGTCCTAAAAAACTGTTGACTGCTTCTTTCAACGGATGCTGCCCGACCTGCTGAGTTTATCCAGCTTGTTTGTACCTGCTAATCTCTACCCCCGTGTTGATTTTGGATTCCGGTATTTCCAAGTTGATGTCGTGAATCTTTAGGCGGGATTCTTACCTGCCAGTCTTCCACAGGAAGACCCACCTTCCTCTCCTCGTGACGTTTCAACTTTACGTGCCTCTGACTCACTCTCTCAGGCACCCTAGAGCCCGAGGAAGAGCTGGGTTGTGTGCTACGCCAAAGGTTTGGCAGAAATGCACAAACTCTCGGAAATACTCAGCGGGCATCAGTGGAGAAGAAACCACATCTCAGGTTGATGTCCCTTTGTTCCAGAACATTCTATCTGGCAGCATCATACACAAGCACCTATAGTATATGTGTCATAGAAACATAGAAAGCCTACAGCACAATACAGGCCCTTTGGCCCACAAAGCTGTGCTGAACATGTCCTTATCTTAGGAATTACCTAGGCTTACCCATAGCCCCCTATTTTTCTAAGCTCCATGTATCCATCCAGGAGTCTCTTAAAAGACCCTATCATATCCGCCTCCAACACTGTCGCCGGCAGCCCATTGCACACACTCTCCACTCTGTGTGTAAAAACCTACCCCTGACATCTCCTCTGTACCTACTTCCAAGCACCTTAAAACTGTGCCCTCGCATGTTAGCCATGTCCTTTAGGATCAATTTTTAAATACTTTTAATTGTACACAAGTCTTCAAATAATCTAGCTCTTCTGTATGTGTTGGAGTGCCTATCCCCTTACATCCCTAATCGTAATCTTAGATCTGTGAATACTGGTTTACTCGGTGTTCTGAGGGCCAAGTGTGTAAGAATTGGTGATGCGGCCTTTTACTCTGATGCAGCAAATATCTGGAATATTCTACACATAGAAATACACTAGGCTAGTACTGTGGAACATTTCAAAACATTTCTAAAAGCCTACTTTTTAAATTTGATCTACTTATAGGATTACTTAATGCCTGTTGATGTGAATTATATTAATATAATTTGGCATATTTGACTATATTTTAATCTATATAATGTGTGTCTTCTCTTATACTTTTTCATTGTGTCTTTTATTTTTATGATGATATTGATTTATCCATGCAATCTGCATATGTAAAGCAATTAGACCCTGTATATTAATGTATGAATGGTGCAAAATAATAATTGTATTTAATAATCTCCACACACATGATCATTTTTTTAATAATCTCCACACAGACTACACAAACACAATTGTTATATTCAATAATCTCCACACACAAAGGAGCTTAGGAGAATTCATGGCACTAAATGGCGACTCCTTTGCTTGTATCTTCGGAAACAGCTCTATTTCCATCTTTAATATCTCTATTTTTCCCTTTCCGGGTTCTTTTGAAGACCCTGACCTGGAGTTACACGCTGACCACGGTTCTTTGCGGGAAAGGGACCTGCTCTTGGGGTTTCACGAACGGCCATTGTTCAGTACGCCAAGGGCGCGGCCTAAGAGCTCAGCTTGCCTTCAGAGGGCCGAGATCTCATGGCTCTGGAGGCGGGCGGATCGAATGTCGATGTCCAGGCAGGAAATCGGTGTGTCATGGGAGATGGAAGATTTAAGGCTGTGTGCCCAAAGACCCGAGATCTTTGGGTGCAGAGCTCAGAAAAAGCAACACAACAGATTTCTAACATCATAAACAAGCGAGCTGTTTGTTTTGTCTCCCTTCTCGCTGTGAAACGGCAACACCTCTTTCTCCCGTATTTGGGAGAGAGAGAACCTGTGGTATGTCAAATACAGGGTGAAACATGAAGTCTTTGGAGTGTCACAAATCTGTGTCTTTGCCGTTACTTTGCTCATGCTTGAGTGCTCGGTGGTGGGTGCCAATGCTTTTTTAGTCGGTGGGGGGAGGGGGTTTGTTGCTCGCTGATGCTTACGCGTGGGAGGAAGCAGAGTTGAGGGGGTTTTAACATTTAACTGTTGTTTATTCTTTGGGGCACTGTTTTTGTGAATGGTTGCAAAGACAAAGCATTTCAGGATGTATATTGTATACATTTCTCTGGCATTAAATGTACCTTTGAAACACTGTCCACACACATTAATTATATTTAATAATCTCCACACACACTCTACACAGACAATTGTTATATTTAATCATCTCCACACATGTGTTTATTATATTTAATAATCAATCTTGTATAACGGGAAGAAATTTTGTGTGTGTGTGTGTGTGTGTGTGTGTGTGTGTCCCTTTCCCCAGTGAGGGTCAGTTTGTGTGTGTGTGTGTGTGAGAGTTTGTGTGTGAGTGAGTGTGTTTGTGAGTGAGTGTGTGTGTGTGTGTGTGTGTGTGTATGAGTGAGTGAGTGTGTGTGTGTGTGTGTGAGTGTGAGTGTGTGTGAGTGAGTGTGTGTGTGTGTGTGTGTGTATTCCCCCACCCCCTTGGAAGTTCCTATGTTGATAGTTTTACAACATTGAATCACAGTGGATTAATCAGAATTTTTTAACACTGATAAACAGGGAAAGGCTTTCATGTCAAAGTGAAAACAGATCTCTACAAAGTGATTTGAATTCATTACAAATATAAAACATTAAACACTAGATTGCATAAGTATTCAGCCCCCTTTAATATGACATACCATATTAAAGGTGTGTCATATTAAATCATCACTGGTGCAGCCGATTGGTTTTAGAAGTCAGATAGTTAGTTGAATGGAGATCTATTTTTGGAGACCTGTGTGCTGTCAAGGTGTTTCAATCATTGTAGTAAAAATACACCTGTATCTGGAAGGTCCAACTGCTGGTGAGTCAGTATCCTGGCAAAAACTACACCATGAACTGTGTTCAGGAAGGTTTCTTGACACAATATGTAGATAAGCCAACAAGAGGAGAGGCTGTATTTGATCTGGTATTGGGAAATGAACCTGGTCAGGTGTCAGGTCTCTCAGTGGGAGAGCATTTTGGAGATAGTGATCTCAATTCTGTCTCCTTTACCATAGCATTGGAGAGGGACAGGAACAGACAAGTTAGGAAAACGCTTAATTGGAGTAAGGGGAATTATGAGGCTATCAGGCAGGAAATTGGAAGCTTAAAATGGAAACAGGGAAAATTACGGAAGAAATGTGGCAAATGTTCAGGGGATATTCGCGTGGAGTTCCAATGAGACAGGGAAAGGATGGTAGGGTACAGGAACCGTGGTGTACAAAGGCTGTTGTAAATCTAGTCATGAAGAAAGGAGCTTACAAAAGGTACAAAAAACTAGGTGATGATAGAGATTTAGAAGATTATAAGGCCTGCAGGAAGGGAAAAGCAAGGTAAAATAAAAAGGTATTGAGCTGGTGTTTAATAAAGGTTCCAACCTCACCGTTATCCGAGGGGTCAGCAGGAAACCCCTGCCTTATCGGTTTAGCTATTGAATTCCACAGTTTAGGAGTACATTCCAGAAAAGCTGACCTGCCAATTATTTCTTGAGGGACCAGTGGAAGAAGACCTGAGATCTCAAGCAGGTTTATAAAATAGAAATGATTCTGTGGTGTACTCCCATCCCTGACCATTGGGAGCTTCAAAAACCGGTAAGAGGCCTTTAAAATCAATTCTAAAAGATACAGGAAGGCAACGCAGAGTAGTTAGAACAAGAGCGATATGTTTCCTCATCCTGGTTTTGGTTAAAATTCTACCATAAGACCAAACACATAGGGGCAGAATTAGGCACTTGGCTCATCGAGTCTGCTCCGCCATTGAATCATGGCTTTGTTCCCCTCCTCAGCTGCCTGTTCCACAAATTCACCATCCTCTGGTGAAAGAAATTTCTCTGCACCTCTGTTTTGAATGGATGCCCCTCTATCCTGAGGCTGTGCCCTCTTGTCCCAGACTCTCCCACCATGGGAAACATTCTTTTCTCATCTGCTTTGTCTAGGGCCTTCAACATTGGAAAAGTCAGCAGCAGCGTTCTGAATGAGTTGGATTTGCTTTGGAAGCCCAGTAGAAGGTGTACTGCAGTAATCTAGTCTATTCAATATAAAGGCGTGGGTTATTTTTTCAGCATCATTATGTGACAGGAACAGGCATACCTTTGCAATATTTCATAATTGTAGAAATGATGCTCTGGTCAGTTTCTGTATGTGCAATTTCAAATTCAAACATGAATCAATGAGAACACATAGGCTTGTTACATCTGACTTTACAAGAGGAGCCAAGTTCCCAACTTTATTAACAAGGTTTGAGATAGCAAAGTTCATTGAAAAACTTTGTTTTGCATAGCATCATTTCATCACGTAAATACATAGAGGTAGTTCATACAAAGTTATGCAAGAATAATGCAGAATGAAGTTACAGTTACAGAGAAAGTGCAGTGCAGGTAGACAGACAATAAGGTGTAAGTTCATGACAAGATAGATAGAACCTACAGCACATTACAGGCCCCTCGGCCCACAATGTTGTGCCGACCATGTAACCTACTAGAAACTGCCTAGAATTTCCCTACTGCATCGCCCTTTATTTATCTAAGCCCCATGTCCCTATCTAAGAGGCTCTTAAAAGACCTCCACCACCATCACTGGCAGCCCATTCCACACAGCCACCACTCTCTGTGTGAAAAACTTACCTCTGATATCTCCTCTGTACCTATTTCCAAGCACCTTAAAACTATGCCCCCTTGTATTAGACATTTCAGCCCTGGGAAAAGTCTCTGACTATCCACACGATCAATGCCTCTCATCATCTTATACACCTCTATCAGGTCATCTCTCATCCTCTGTTGTTCCAAGGTGAAAAGGCCGAGTTCACTCAACCTATTCTCATAAGGCATGTTCCCAAATCCAGGCAGCATCCTTGTAAATCTCCTCTGAGAGAGGGCATGGAGGCATCTGGAGTGCAAAGGTTTGGACTGTGCCTCACTGCAGCACGGGATGTCCAATTAAATGGAGTGAAGATATATTCCTCAGATTTTCAGAATCCATTTGATATTGTTCCCAGTAGAAGTTGTATGCAAGGTTAGAACTTTGAAATTAATGGCAAATTAGCTGGCCTGATTGAAAACAGGCTATGCTATGACATGTCAGAATGAAAAATGAAATAGTTGTGTCCGGGGAAAATGACAAGTGAAGATTCCTGGAGGTCGTTTCGGATCCCTCCTGATATTCCCACCATCCCAAATGATTTACAGAACATTTCTAACATACAGAATATGCTGATGATAGCTATGTGGCCTAGTGTCACAGTGGGGGGTGGAGAGCATTTAAAGTGAGTTGCACCAATTAAAAACACATCCAATTTATCTCCTTTACTCAGGATTAGAGAGGGTAGGCAGGGGTGGACAATAAGGACCTGCAGAGCTGGTAACATGGCCAATAACAATCACACCATGGACTGACAAATTCGTATTTGGTTTATTCTTGTCACGTGTACTGAGATCCAGTGAAAATCTTTCTGTTGCATGTTGTCCATACAAATCATACCATACATAATTACTTTGAGGTACGACAGAAGGACAAAGACATAGAGTGTAATGGTTACTGGAAAGAAAAGTTAGAGGGTTGGCACAGTAGTGTAACGCTACCACAGTGCCAACAGGAAGATCAGGATTCAGCAAGAATCAGAGTCAGTTTAATAGCGTTGGCAGATGTCGTGAAGTGTGCGAAGGCAGTACAACTCAATACATAGTCATAAAAACTGGGAATTACAGTCATAAAAAATGTACTGAATATATAGTTATGTATGTAGTTAAATTACGTAGTGCAAGAAAATAATGAGCTAGTGCTCATAGATAGAATGTCTATTCAGAAATCTGATGGCAGAGGGGAAGAAACTGTTTCTGATTCATTGAGTGGGTGCCTTCAGGCTTCTGTACCTCCGTCCTGATGGTAGCAACGAGCACACAGCATGTCCTGGGTGATGGGGGTCCTTTTTGCAGGTATTGCTCCTTGAAGATGTTTGGGATGCAAGTTCCATGATGGAACTGGTTGAGCCCTGCCTTCCGCCCATACCAGATGATGAAATAACATAGAAAGGTAGAAAACCTACAGCACAATACAGGCCCTTCGGCCCACAATTCTGCTTCGAATATGTACTTACTTTAGAAATTACCAAGGGTTACCCATAGCCCCCTATTTTTCTAAGCTCCATGTACCTATCCAGGAGTCTCTTAAAAGACCCTATCGTATCCACCTCCACCATCGTCGCCGGCAGTCCATTCCACACGCTCACCACTCTCTGTGTAAAAAACTTACCCCTGACATCTCCTCTGTACCTACTCCCCAGCGCCTTAAACCTGTGTCCTCTTGTGTCAGCCATTTCAGCCCTGGGAAAAAGCCTCTGACTATCCACATGATCAATGCCTCTCATCACCTTGTACACCTCTATCAGGTCACCTCTCATCCTCCATCGCTCCAAGGAGAAAAGGCCAGGTTCACTCAACCTATTCTCATAAGGCATGCTCCCCAATCCAGGTAACATCCTTGTAAATCTCTTCTGCACCCTTTCTGCAGTTTCCACATCCTTCCTGTAGTGAGGTGACCAGAACTGAACAGAGTACTTCAAGTGGGGACTAACTAAGGTCTTATATAGCTGCAACATTACCTCACGGCTCTTCAACTCAATCCCATGGTTGATGAATGCCAACACACCATGCATCTTCTTAACAGCATTGTCAACCTGTGCAGCAGCTTTGAGTGTCCTATGGACACAGACCCAGGATCTCTGAGTTCCCTCACACTTCCAAGAGTCTTACCATTAATATCATATTCTGTCTTCAAATTGGACCTACCAAAATGAACCACTTCACACTTATCTGGGTTGAACTCCATCTGCCACTTCTCAGCCCAGTTTTGTATTCCATCAATGACTCGCCGTAACCTCTGACAGCCCTCCACACTACATACAACACCCACAACTTTTGTGTCATCAGCAAATTTACTAACCCATCCCTCCACTTCTTCATCCAGGTCATTTATAAAAATCACGAAGAGTAAGGGTCCCAGAACAGATCCCTGAGGCACACCATTGGTTACTGACCTCCGTGCAGAATATGACCCGTCTACAACCACTCTTTGCCTTCTGTGGGCAAGCCAGTTCTGAATCCACAAAGCAATGTCCCCTTGGATCCCATGCCTCCTTACTTTCTCAATAAGCCTTACATGGGGTACCTTGTCAAATGCCTTACTGTAATCCAAATGCACCACATCTACCACTCTACCTTCATCAATGTGTTTTGTTACATCCTCAAAGAATTCATTCTGGTTTGTAAGGCACGACCTGCCCTTGACAAAGCCATGCTGACTGTCCATAATCAGATTATATCTCTCCAAATGTTCATAAATCCTGCCTCTCAGGGTCTTC
Source organism: Hypanus sabinus (assembly GCF_030144855.1). Classification (NCBI taxonomy): domain Eukaryota; kingdom Metazoa; phylum Chordata; class Chondrichthyes; order Myliobatiformes; family Dasyatidae; genus Hypanus; species Hypanus sabinus. The sequence goes on from NC_082709.1 coordinate 188,331,475, forward strand.
ACCATCAACTTACCAACCACTGAAGTAAGACTCACTGGTCTATAATTTCCTGGGCTATCTCTACACCCTTTCTTGAATAAAGGACCATCTGCAACCCTCCAATCCTCTGGAACCTCTCCTGTTCCTGTTGATGATGCAAAGATCATTACCAGAGGCTCAGCAATCTCCTCCCTCGCCTCCCACAGTAGCCTGGCGTACAGTTTGTCCGGTCCCAAAGACTTATCCAACTTGATGCTTTCCTAAAGCTCCAGCACATCCTCTGTCTTAATATCTATATGCTCAATCTTTTCAATCCGCAGTAAATCATCCCTACAATCACCAAGGTTCTTTTCCATAGCGAATACTGAAGCAAAGTATTCATTAAGTATGTCTGCTATCTCCTCTTTTTTCATACACACTTTTCCACTGTCACACTTGATTGGTCCTATTCTCTCACATCTTATCCTCTTGCTTTTTATATACTTGTAGAATGCCTTGGGGTTTTCCTTAATCCTGCTTGCCAAGGCCTTCTCATGGCCACTTCTGGCTCTCCTGATTTCATTCTTAAGCTCCTTCCGGCTAGCGTTATACAGTAATCTTCTAGATCTCTGTCATTAACAGATCCCTGGACATTTGCCATATTTCTGCTGTACTTTTCCCTGAGAATGGATTTTCCCAAGTTATGCTTTTATGGTTTAAGAAAAACCCCGAACATAAAGAGAAAGAACTCACTGCCTTTGGAGGTGCTAGGCCAGCTGCCGCCAATGTCCCGGAACTTCCTGTTCCCGCGCACTGGCTACTTGTGACGTCACAAGGCTACTTTATAAAATCGCAAGATTTTCAGAGCCTGCAGATGCAGGAAATTCAGTGCAGGAGGAACAGAAACTGTCAACATTTTGGCCTGAGACTGGACTTCATAGCTTACAGTTCGAGATAAGTATATTATCTAAGTACATATACAGTATAAGACCATAAGACATAGGAGTAGAATTAGGCCACTTGGCTCTTTTTATCATGGCTGATCCAGTTTTCCTTTCAGCCTTCCTCCACCTATCCCCCCCGCCCCCCCCCCGTATCCCTTCATGCCCTGGCCGATCAAGAATCTATCATCCTCTGCCTTAAATACACACACAAACTTGGCCTCCACAGCTGCCTGTGGAAAAGAATTCTTCAGATTCATCACTCTCTGGCTAAAGAAATATCACGTCATCTGCGATTTTAAAAAGGATACTCCTCTATTCTGAGACTATGTCCTCAGGTCCTAAACTTTTCCACCATAGGAAATATCCTCTCACATCCATTCTCTCAAGGCCTTTCAACGTTCTGTAGGTTTTAATGGAGTCACCTCTCATTCTTCTGAAATCTGGTGAATACAGGCCCAGAGCCATCAAACACTCTTCATATGACAACCCATTCGATCCTGGAATCATTTTTGTGAATCTCCTTTGAACCCTCCCCAGTTTCAGCACATCCTTACTAAGGTAAGGGGCCCAATATTGCTCACAATACTCAATACACTGGCCTCACCAGTGCTTTATAAAGTTTCAACATTGCATCCTTGTTTTTATATTCTAGTCTGCTTGAAATGAAAGCTAACATCACATTTGACTTCCTCAACACAGACTCAACCTGCAAATTAACCTTTAGGGAATCCTGCACAAGGACTCCCAAATCCCTTTGCACCTCAGACTGTTCTTGTGTTTTCTCTCCATTTAGAAAATAGTCTACCCATTCATTTCTTCCACCAAAGTGCATGACCATACACTTCCCAACACTGTATTCCATCTGCCATTTCCTTGCCCATTCTCCTAATCTGTCTGAGTTATTCTGTAGCCTGTTTACTTCCTCAAAACTTCCTGCCCCTCTACCTATCTTCATATTGTCTGCAAACTTTGCAACAAAACCATCAATTCCATCATCCAAATTATTGACATATAATGTAAAAATAATCAGTCCCAACACAGACCCCTGTGGAACATCATTAGTCACTGGCAGCCAACCAGAAAAGGCTCCATTTAATCCCATTCTTTACCTCCTGACAATCAGCCATTGCTTTATCCATACTAGAGTCTTTCCTGTAGTACTGTGGGCTCGTAGCTTGTTAAGCAGCCTCAAGTGTGGCACCTTGTCACTGATCTACTGAAAACCCAAGTACAAAACATCTACCAATTCTCCTTTGTCTATCCTGCTTGTTATTTCTTCAAAGAATTCCAACAGATTTGTCAGGCAAGATTACCCTTTGAGGAAACCATGCTGACTACAGCCTGTTTTATCCTGTGCCTCCAAATACCCTGAGACCTCATCCTTAATAATCATCTCCAACATCTTTCCAACCACTGAGGTCAGACTAACTGACAAGTAATTTCCTTTCTTCTGCCTCGCAAATGTAGAGTGACATTTGCAATTCTGCCATCTTCTGGATCTTGAAAGATCGTTACTAATGCCTTCACAATCTCTTCAGACACCTCTTTCAGAATCCTGGGGTGTATACAATCTTGTTCAGGTGATTTATCTACCTTCAAACCTTTCAGATTCCAAAGGACCTTCTCCCTAGTTATGGTAACCTCACACACATGATGCCCACTGACTCCTGGAACTTCTACCACACTGCTAGTGTCTTCCACAGTGAAGGCTGATGCATTCCCAGGATCATTCCCGTGAACCTCCTCTGGACCCTCTCCAACACCTGCACATGATCGCCATATTCCAAGTGCTGTGAGGTGAGCACAGCCCCAATGCCGTATTCAATTTGCTGATGACACCAGTGTCGTTGGACAAATCAAAGGCAGTGATGAATCAGCATGTAGGATGGAGACGGAAAATCTGTCAAATTTCTAGGTGTTATTATTTTTGAGGCCTTATCCTGGACCTAGAATGTCAGTGCAATTACAAAGAAAGCATAGTAGCACCTCTACTTCCTTAGGGCTTTCCAAAGATTTGGCGTGACATCTAAAACTCTGATGAACTTCTATAGATGTAGTGGATATGGCCTGGTCCAACACGGTAAAGCCTTCCCACCATTGAGCATATCTACACTGAGCACTGTCACAGCATCCATTATCAGGGACCCCACCACCCAGGCCATGCTCTATTCTCACTACTGCCGTGAGGAGGAAGGTACAGGAGCCTCAGGACTCACCCCACCAGATTCAGGAACAGTTATCACCCCTCAACCATTGTGCTCTTGAACCAGAGGGGATAACTTCACTCAACTTCACATGCCCCACCACTGAACTGTTCCCACAACCTATGGACTCACTTTCAAGGACTCTTCATATCATGTCCTCAGTACTTATTGTTCATTTATTTATTTATGATTTTTTTTCTCTCAGCTCAAGCTGGTAAAATTTGACGTACAGGCATAGCCAAGCAGACTCGTTTCTCAATTGCTAGGAACTTTTGGACTATGCTAGTGGTGTTTAGTATTGTGTCTTTCTGAAGGTTTACATAAATATTGCTGTGTAGACCTAATTGTTTAATGCTGTTGTGTAGTGACTTTGGGAGGATACCAGTTGTAGGTGTTACTATTGGGACAATGTATAGCCCATTCATGTTCCATAGTTTTCAATTTCCTTTTTTAATTCAACATATTCCTGGTGTTTTTCACTGACTGATTTCTGTATGTCGTCGTGTTTGGAATGGCGATATCTATTAATTGAATTGAATGGACTTTATTACTTACATCCTTCACGTACATGAGGAGTAAAAATCTTTACGTTATGTCTCCATGTGCAATTTGGAATTTATAGTAATTTATAATAAACATTATGTACAACAGGACAGTCAATATAACATAGAAATACAGTTGTGTCAGCATGAATTAATCAGTCTGTTAGTCTGGTGGAAGAAGCTGTCCCAGAGCCTGTTGGTCCTGGCTTTTATGCTGTGGTTCCGTGTCCCGGATGGTAGCAGCTGGAATAGATTGTGGTTGGGGTGACTCAGGTCCCCAATGATCCTTCGGGCCCTTTTTACACACCCGTCTTTGTAAGTGTCCCAAATAGTGCCCTGTCTGTAATAAAAGATCAGTCATTTAAGTGCTTTAGAAATTGTAGAAAAAACTGACTTCCAGAACTGTCCCAGTATAGAACATGTGTGTCAGTGTAGCTGTCTCAGTTTTACATCTATCACAATAACTATCAACATTAAGAAACTTTTTAGACAATCTCTCCTTCGTCAAATAGTAACAATGTACAATTTTAAATTGAATCAGTGAATGACTAGCACAAATCGAAGAAGAGTTAACCAACTTCAGAATCCACGTCCAGTCCTTCATCATAAAAGTCAAATTGAGTTCATTTTCCCAATCTTGTTTATTCTTAAATAAAAGACGCTTATCCCATTGTAATAGTAAATTATAAATTCTTCCAGTGGAAGAATCAAAGGTTCATACTTGTAATTTACAACCTAACAAATTAGCTGTGCTTTTTGGAATAATTCCTCAAAATATTCGTGATATTTCTTTGTCTGACCAACATGTAATTGCGTTTGTTACATTGACAGCTAGGAGGGCCGTTCTGTTGAAGTGGAAGGATGCGTCGGCTCCCACTCTGTCACAACGATTCTCTCCAGTGATGCTATGTCTTAGTTTGGAGAAAATTAGAAGTCGAACCTTTGAACCTATGTTTGATTTCGAAAAAAGATGGGGTTAACTTGCTCATTATTATTATTTCGGTTAATTGATAGATTTCCTCCAGGATCTAATTGTAAATTTTGGTATTTATTTTGCTGGCGGTTTGATGTTTATCTTTAGAAGCTTCTTGTATGACGCCTGGCTCCGGGGTTGAACACCGAATGGGTTTTTTCCTCACTTTTCTTTGCTTCAGGAAGGTTTTTTTTCTTTTTTTTTGTGTCACCATGTTTTTCAATCTTTAAAACATTGTTTTTTTCCTTTGGGACATTGTCAGTGTAACCTGCTTCGATGTACTCTTGTTATTTTGGATAATAATAATAAAAAGGTTTGAAAAGAGAAAGATCAGTCATAATGTAATCCCAAAGTCACTACACAATATTATCTCTTTTTGTATTTACACAGTTAATTATCTTTTGCACAGTGGTTATTTGTTCATCTGTAAATGAAAATTATTTTAAAATTTGTTATATGTTCTTTCCTGCTTCAGATCAGGGTATTCACAAATATATCCACAAAGAAGTGGAGGACTCACATCTTCAAAACCAGCAGAAAACACGTTGTTAGAACGAGCAGAAGGCAATACAGAAAGAAAAACAATCTCATTGCTACAGTAGTAGTACTACAGAAATCAAACTAACATTTATCATTCACTAAATGAGCTGATCTGCAATGTTAGTTCGAGATGACTGGAGTATAAAAGCAAGGATTAACGCTGAGACTTTGTAAAGCTCTGCTGAGGCCTGACTTGCAGTATTGTGAGCAGTCTGGGCCCCTGATCTTAAAAACAATGTGTGGAAACTGGAGACGGTTCAAAGGGAATTCACGAAAATAATTTCAGGATCGGCTTGTCATGTGAAGAGTGTTTGAAAGCTGTGGGCCTGTATTCACTGGTATGAATGAAGAGGAACCTTAATGAAACCTATCAAATGGTGATAGAGTGGATGTGTCCTCTAGTGGTGGCCTAAGATCAGAATAGAGAGGCGTCCTTTTAGAACAGATGAGGAGGGATTACTTTAGCCAGAGAGTGGTGAATCTGTGGAATTCATTGCCACAGGCAATTCTGCCCCTATATCTTATGCTGACAGACTGTTCCTCTCCCTTTTCCCCTCCCCTTCTCCCCTCACTCCTCCCCTCAATTTTCTCAAACCATTGCTGTGAATTGGTTCCCTTGTAAGACCATAAGATACAGGAGCAGAAGTAGGCCATTCGACCCATCAAGTCTGTTCCGCCATTCAATCATGGGCCGATCCAATTCTTCCAGTCATCCCCACTCCCCCACCTTCTCCCCATACCCTTTGATGCCCTGGCTAATCAAGAACCCATCTATCTCTGCCTTAAATACACCCAATGACTTGGCCTCCACAGCTGCTCATGGCAACAAATTCCACAGATTTACCACCCTCTGACTAAAGTAATTTCCCTGCAACTCAGTTCTAAATGGATGTCATTCAATCCTGAAGTTGTGTCCTCTTGTCCTAGACTCCCCTACCATGGGAAATGACTTTGCCATTTCTAGTCTGTTCAGGCCTTTTATCATTTGGAATGTTTCTATGAGATCCCCCCTCATTCTCCTGAACTCCAGAGAATTCAGCCCAAGAGCTGCCAGACATTACTCGTACAATAACCCTTTCATTCCTGGAATCATTCTCGTGAAACTTCTCTGAACTCTCTCCAATGTCAGTATACCCTTTCTAAAATAAGGAGCCCAAAACTGCACACAGTATTCCAAGTGTGGTCTGACGAGTGCCTTATAGAGCCTCAACATCACATCCCTGCTCTTATATCCTTTACCTCTATAGATGAATGCCAACATTGCATTTGCCTTTTTCACCACTGACTCAACCTGGAGGTTAACCATTAGGGATCTTGCACAAGGAGTCCCAAGTCCCTTTGTATCTCTGCATTTTGAATTTTCTCCCCATCTAAATAATAGTCTGTCCATTCATTTCTTCCACCAAAGTGCATGACCGTACACTTTCCAACATTGTATTTCATTTGCCACTTCTTTGCCCATTCCTCTAAACTATCTAAGCCTGTCTGCAGACTCTCTGTTTCCTCAACACTACCTGCCCTTTCACCCATTTTTGTATCATTGGCAAATTTAGCCACAAATCCATTAATCCCATTGTCTATTGTACTTGCTCAAAACAATCCCTTTCCAAGCTACCCCATTTTGTCCTTCAGTCTTCCATTTTATTTTAGCGTTTACCAAGGAAGAATCACATTTAACCTTTTCCTTACACCATCCTGTTGTGTGTGGTCTTTCTATTGTGTTTCTCATATTAACAGTGAATGCCAAGAAGATCTGAGGTGGAGGAGTACTTGGGGCTTATTTAATAAATTTTATTGAGGAATAAGATTAAAGAAATTTCATTTAAAATTATATATAGATATTATCCAACCAATGTTTATTTGGCAAGGTTTAATTCTGATATTGAAACTACCTGTTCTTTTTGTGGTTTATATCCAGAGGATTTATTTCATCTGTTTTGGGATTGTGAATATGTTAAAACATTTTGGGTTGATGTTTGTCAATTAATAGATCAATATATTAATGTGGATTTTACTTTTTGTTTTGGTTTTATGTCTTATTTGGGTTTATTAATAATACCAAATCTCAAAGGGATCATTTCTTTATCATAAATCTTATGTCAAGTTACAGCAAATTTTATATCCATAAATGCAAATACAGCAAAAAGAAATCTTCATTTATATTTTTTACATCAGACTTCAACCTATACGTTAATACTCTGAAAACTTCCCATAACCAGAAAGCTGTAAAGACTGTACAAACCTGTCAACGTTTTGGGTTATCTCTGTAAATGTTTCTGTTTTGTGGCTCCTTTTAGATATAGTTCCTTCTGTCCAACAGTATTTAGAGTGGATTTTCTTGTTTATTTGTATATTTAAAGTTAATAGCTATATATTTGTTGCTGCTTCTGTGTGATTCCCTGGCTTCGATAGCATATGTTTAGTATTTCTGTTTTTGATTGTGTTCTGGAAAAATAAAAGAAAGTTTAAAAAACCCTTTTCCTCGTCTTGTAAAATTTAATGGTGGTTGGCAGACGAGCATAAGGTGCAATACCGCCACCTACTGAGCTGGAGTGTGAAGCAAAGACACAAGCAGCATCATCATCATGTGCAGTGTTGTAAGATGTGGCAATCATGGCTTTCCATGACCATGACTGCTCTTGGTAAATTTTTCTACAGAAGTGGTTTGCCATTGCCTTCTTCTGGGCAGTGTCTTTACAAAATGGGTGACCCCAGCAATCATCAGTACTCTTCAGAGACTGTCTGCCTGGAGTCAGTGGTCACATAACCAGGATTTGTGATATGCACCATATGACCATCCACCACCTGTCCCATGGCTTCATGTGATCCTGATCGGGGGCTAAGCAGGTGCCACACCTCACCCAAGGGTGACCTGTAGGCTAGTGCAGAGAGGGGGAGCCTTACACTTCCTTTGGTAGAGACGTAGCTCCTCCCTGGGTGAGTATACCCAGTGGGCTGAAAGTGGCCGGTTTCTGTGCTGTAGCAAGTCAAAACAAGTCAAATGTTTTTCAGAGTGTCAAACTGGCACTTGTCTATATTATGACAGCAATAGCCAAACAAAACATCCATCCCAAAGATCTCAATTTAGCAGCCGGATGTTTCCTTTGCTCCCCATGGGAACTACATTTAAACTATAAACGCTGCACTGCTTCTTGTCAAGTCTACTACTGAAAGACACATATTAAACCTGAACTGACACTATGAAAGTGATCTAAATCTGTGAAAATACTGGTGTGGAAACTGAAAAAAAATAGATAGCAGAAAATACAATCCATAGAATTAGGGATCCAATATATTCCAAAGTTCCAGGGGGAAGCATCACACAGATTGACACCTTCCTGAATTCTCTAGAGTTACCCACTTTAAGTGAAGAACAAAATAGAACGATGACTGCTGACATAACTGAAGTTGAATTAAAAGCTGCAATTAGTAGGCTTAAATTAAATAAGTCACCAGGATCAGATGGGTATACGGGAGAGTGGTACAAAGAATTTAAAAATGAATAATTCCTGTCTTACTCCCCACACTGAAATGGGCTCTAAAAAAGGCACAAATGCCACCCAGCTGGAAGAAAACCATAATCTCAGCTACACCGAAAGAAGGCAAAGATAAAATGGAATGTGGGTCATTAAGACCAATATCTGTTCTTAATGTAGATTATAGAATAATCATGGCCAAACGATTATAAGAGTTTCTAACCACACTGATACATAATGATCAGACAGGTTTTATACGACAATGCCAGACTTAAGACAATATACTAAGGACACATTATGGATCATATACAAAAAAATAAAATCGAAGCAATAGTGATAAGCGTGGACGCTGAAAATGCATTTGATTCAGTTAATTGGAATTTTCTTTACAGAGTTTTACATAGATTTGGTTTCCAAGACACAATTATTAAAACTATACAGGCACTATATGACAATCCCACTGCTAGGATTAAAATCAATGGATATTTATAAAATAATCTTACCCTAGAAAGGGGCATGAGACAGGGTTGTGCATGGTCACCACTACTCTTCGTGTTATATCTGGAACCATTAGCTCAATACAACAGACATAATGAAGATATCAGGGGAATTACTATTAAAGGGACAGAGCATAAATTGGCTTGTTATGCAGATGACATTTTGATCTGTCTAGGGCAACCAGCATACTCTTTACCTAGAGTTCGTTTCAGAACTTTGCAATTATCCAAAAAAGGGGGGATGGGGCCTGATGCACCATCAATAACTCTCCCTGAGACATAAAGGCGAGATATCAGCTTTTATTGACTGGAAGAAGGAACAAGCAGTGAGTGACCACCATACTACATCCTGGAGACTGAGAGGCCAGGTTCAGGCCTCAATCGCCTTTGTACCGGGGTCAGTGGGAGAAGCCACAGGAGCAGTCAGCGGGGGGCGTGTCCAGACAGGTATATGTAGTTCACCACAGGGCCTACCTTCTCTTAGAGATTATTATTTTGCAGCACAGTTGAGAGCTGTGATATGTTGGTGCAACCCATCATATGATGCTCAATGGAGAAACATTGAGGACAGGATACTCTCCATCCCCATACAAGCAATTTTGGCTGATAACAACCTACAAAGTTACATAAATACTATTGATAACCTGTGGGTCAATGGACTCTTAAAATATGGAAAACTATTATAAAATATAAACTAAAGAGAGACATTGCAATTCTTAAATGGTGTGCATATGACTCAGATTTTACGCCGAATAAACTGGATGCTAGATTTAAGGACTAGATAGCTAAAGGAATAACAATTCTTTGCAGTATAATGAAAGAAGGAACACTGTTCAGTTTTGAAATGCTCAAAGAGAAACACTTGTTAGAAAAACAAGACTTTTATCGATATTTACAGATGCAACAATATGTTACTAGGAGGGTTAAAAATGTAACCAAGGCAAGTACATGTCTGATAGAGCTATTTAGAAAAGCATATAATTCAGACAATGGTAGTAGAATCATTTCAAGCATGTATACGGGGTTGTCAAATCTTAAAACACATTTGACTTCATACATTAAAACAAAATGGGAGAAGGAAGGAGGGATAATTATATCTGAGGAAGAATGGACAATAATATGGAGATATCAAAGGAAGTGTACCAGTTCACAGAAATGGAGGGAGTTTGGATGGAAAAACTTGATAAGATATTTTATTACACCTTCTCAAAAATCCCATTATGATAGTAAAATCCTTGTTTGCTGGAGAAGTTGTGGAAATCAAAATGCAAACCATTATTATATTTTCTGGGAACAACACACACAAAATGCTGGTAGAACACAGCAGGCTAGGCAGCATCTATAGGGTTCGCTTCTCCCTATAGATGCTGCCTAGCCTGCTGTGTTCCACCAGCATTTTGTGTGTGTTGTTGTTTGAATTTCCAGCATCTGCAGATTTCCTCGTGTTTGGTCATATTTTCTGGGAATGCCCCATTCTCAAAGACTATTGGAGTGGGATACACAATGCCCTACAAGACATCTTTAAATGTGAAATACCCTTAGAGAGTAAGACCATATATTTTGGATATATACCTCAAGAATGGTTGAAAAAAGATAAATATTTAATGAATATACTGTCAGTGGCAGGTGAAAAGACTCTTACTAGGAAATGGTTATCACAGGAGAGCCCAACTTTAAATACATGGATGGAAATTACAATGAACATTTACAAAATGGAGAAGATAACAGCATCTGTTAATCATAAGTTGGAACATTTTGATTCATACTGGGAAAAATGGTTTAACTACATAACACCTCATAGGCCTGATTTTATTCTCACAAATCAATATGTTGTAAAAAAAAGATCATTCCCTATTTGTACATAGTTTTCTCAGATAATTATTATGTGGAGATTTGTGACATATTATATATATGTGCAGTATCTGAAATACATCTTATGGAAATATTTGTTTGATGATAAACTTCAATAAAAAATAAATTCCAAAAAAAATTAAACCTGTACTAGGAGCGGGGCGGGACTAAACCCGGAAGTGCGTAACGGAGAGTGGGGCGGAAGTGGGTCTCCCCGAAACCGGAAGCGCGTGTATAGTATCGTCACCGCGTGTGTAGAGTGTGAAGCCGGGATGAAGTTCGGTTATCGGGTGAGGGGTCCCGTGGGGTGCAGGGTCACAGGGGTAGTGGACTGTGGTGGGTGGGTGAGGGGTCCCGTGGGGTGGAGGGTCACAGGGGTAGTGGACTGTGGTGGGTAGGTGAGGGGTCCCGTGGGGTGGAGGGTCACAGGGGGTAGTGGACTGTGGTGGGTAGGTGAGGGGTCCCGTGGGGTGGAGGGTCACAGGGGGTAGTGGACTGTGGTGGGTAGCTGAGGGGTCCTGTGGGGTGGAGGGTCACAGGGGTAGTGGACTGTGGTGGGTGGGTGAGGGGTCCTGTGGGGTGGAAGGTCACAGGGGTAGTGGACTGTGGTGGGTAGGTGAGGGGTCCTGTGGGGTGGAGGGTCACAGGGGTAGTGGACTGTGGTGGGTAGGTGAGGGGTCCCGTGGGGTGGAGGGTCACAGGGGTAGTGGACTGTGGTGGGTAGCTGAGGGGTCCCGTGGGGTGGAGGGTCACAGGGGGTAGTGGACTGTGGTGGGTAGGTGAGGGGTCCCGTGGGGTGGAGGGTCACAGGGGGTAGTGGACTGTGGTGGGTAGCTGAGGGGTCCCGTGGGGTGGAGGGTCACAGGGGGTAGTGGACTGTGGTGGGTAGGTGAGGGGTCCTGTGGGGTGGAAGGTCACAGGGGTAGTGGACTGTGGTGGGTAGGTGAGGGGTCCCGTGGGGTGGAGGGTCACGGGTAGTGGTCTGTGGTGGGTAGGTGAGGGGTCCCGTGGGGTGGAGAGTCACAGGGGGTAGTGGACTGTGGTGAGGGTTTTGGGCCAGGTTGTTGGGCTGCAAGAACCTGGTTCAGGGACTGGGAGTCACAGAAGATGGAGGGGTGGGGGGTGTGTCGGGAGGGGAATGGGGGATTTAATCTCCCAGTCTATATCTGCACTAGCCCTGTCCCCAATCGGGCCGAGGTCTCACCCATCCCCTCCAAACAACCCCCCTCCACCCTGCCGTACTGACCACTGACCTGACCCATGGCCCTGCCCAGACTTCTCACTTCTCCCCTGCTCAAATCTTCCACCTCTCCCCAAGCCCAAACCATCTGCTCCTGTGCCCCCGCCCCATGTGCCCCTACAGTGGCCTTTTGCCTCTCTCCTTGCCCTATGCTCTGTGCCCCTACAGTGGCCTTTTGCCTCTCTCCTTGCCCTACGCTCTGTGCCCCTATTTTGACCTCTCACCTGTACCACCATCTCCCTACTCTCAGCTCTTTCCTGCTCCAATAGTACATCTATCCCCCCCGGACCACTCCCCTAACTCGCTCCGACCCTGGCTGTGAACTCTCAACCCCGTCGGGTTCGCCCTGAGTGACAGTGTTGTGTTTGCCCTGCAGTTCTCCAACCTTCTGGGGACAGTTTACCGGAAAGGGAACTTGAACTTCTCGCCGGACGGGAGTTCAGTGCTGAGCCCCGTGGGGAACCGCCTGTCCGTCTTTGACCTGAAGAAGTGAGTGGGAGTGATCTGAGGCTCTTGCTTCCTGCAGGGTGGGGGTGGTGTTGGTCAGCCCAAGAGGATGCTCCTCGAGGCTCACAATATTTAAATATCCAGATAAGCCAAAGCTGACGAGGCTACTGCCAAGTGCACATTAATGGTATTGCTGGAGGCGGTCAGCATGGAGATAATGGGCTGAAGGGCCTACGATAGTAGGAGACCATAGTGAGCACTGATATGCTAATATAGTCTGTGCTCAGTTTCAGAATTGGGTTTATTACTGGTGACAGATGTTGTGAAATCTTGTTTTTTATGTCAGATGTGGTACTATATTTCACAAAATCAAGACAAATTTTAGAGTTATATGTGGACACATGCTTTGGTAATAAATCAACTTTTACAATAAAATTGCAAACGAATAGTGAGGAAGTGTCCATGAGTTCAATGTCCATTCAGAAATCTGATGGCAGAGGGGAAGAAGCTGTTCCTGAATCGTTGAGTGTGAAACTTCAGGCTCCTGTGCCTCCTCCCTCCCTGATGGTAGAAATGAGAAGGGGGTTTGTCCTGGGTGATGGAGATTGGTGATGATGGATGCTGACTTTCTGAGGCATTGCCTTTTGATACCGGTGAAGCTAGAGCCCCTGATGAATCAGGCTGAGTTTATAACTTTCTGCAGCCTTTATCAATCCTGTGCAGTGGCCCCTCCATATCAGACTGTGATGTAGCCAGTTAGAATGCTCTCCATGATATATCTCTAGAAATTTGCGAATGACTTTGCTGACATACCGATTCTCAGACTCCTGATGACGTATAGCCACTAGTGTGCTTTCCTTGTGATTGCATCAACGTGTTGAGTGATAAACAGTGTCCCCAGCCATGTGTGAATACCGCCCTTTAAAACCTGGGCCATCTGCTGGGTATTGCGCCTCTGGCAGTTTTATATGGTCGAGGGAAAGGCATTGAATTTTGGTAAGTTAATCCAGGACAGGATATACACATTGCCCTGGGGAGTGTTGTAGAACTGAAGGAGGTTGGGGGTGCAGCTTCATGGTTCTCTGAAAGTGAAAATGCATGTGGATAGGGTGGTGGTGTAGACTTAACGCTGGTCTTTATCAGTCAGAGTGTTCGGTACAGGAGTTGGGGTGTGATGTTACATCCATACGGGGCAATGCCACAAGGAGGTCGGACTGTGGGAGGAAACCCATGCGCTCATTGGGAGAACGTACAGACTCCTTACAAACAGTGGTGGGAATGCCAAGATTGCAGCTGATGGGAGTCGGGCAAGCAGTCCCCGAGCAGGGTGGGTGGGACCCTGCTGGCCCTTTCCCATATCTATTTTATTTTATTTAGAGATGCAGCCCCAGTGGGCCTTTTGGCCCTTTGAACTTTGCCCCCCAGCAACTCCAAACCCCGACTTAACCCTAACCTAGTCACAGGACAATTCGTCTGGTCCATCTTTGGACCCTGGGGGAAAACTGAGCACCCAGTGGCCCCGTTGGTGGGTAGACTGGTGATGCATGGGGCAGTATCGACTGGGTGCTGGAGATCCTTGCATCCACCACCATGCAGTCTCTGCACCGTGCACTCATGTAGCTTGTTGGGGTGCTGTCTGTTGCACATCGCTAGCATGATGTGAGTATGGGTGTGCTCAGTGCAGCTGGGGTTGTATATAGTGACGTCTTCAACACCATGAGGGATCCCATCCACCTGCTCATGGACCGTCTGTCCACTCCATCCGGGAGGAGGCTACATAACATCCACACCAGAACCAGAGACTCAAACAGTCACTTTCCCCAAACAATAAGGCTGAACAACACCTCCACCCACTAACTCACCCCCACACCCCCCACCACCACTACCATATCATTTCCTGTCAGTCACCTTAGGTACCTTATGTCTAGCATCACTTTATGGACATACGATCAATCTAGTACAGTACGTAAGTTACCTTGTGTATTTATATTTACTGTGTTTTAAGTTTTTTTTTAATCTTATTGTGTTTATTTTGTGTGAAATCTGATCTGGAGTGACAATTATTTTGTTCTCTATTATACTTGTGTACAGGAAATGACATTAAGCAAATTTGATTGTATGCACATTGATAATGAATTTACTTTGATTTGTTTTGGTCCCCTGCAGTAACAAAGCAGAGACGTTGCCGTTGGCTCTGAACAGGAACATTGTGTGTGTGGGACAGTCTCCCGACGGGCATCTGGCCATCCTCGTCGATGAAGGTGAGTCCTCCTGCAAACACCGTCTCCTGCCAAGACTCAGCTGATCGGGCAGCATCCGTGTGGAAGGGAGATGAAGTGTCATGTTTCTGGATTGAGAGGAGAGACCGGCATAGAAGAGGGGAGTGTGGTGCAATAGGAGCCTGAGATGATTGGTGGACTGGGCGGGGGCAGTGGAGGAGGGGCAAGTTGGGAGATGGTGGTAGATGGATGATAGATGGGGCAGAGAGAGAGGGGAAGGTGGGGATGAGGGAATAAGTAGTATAAATGATGTAGGCCGAGGGGAGAGTGAAGGTGGGATGGGGTAAGTATCAAGGTTGGAGACGACAGATGGAGGAGGGGGAGTCACAAGGCTGCCTCAGCTGGTATCTAGGCAACAGATCCTGGGTGCTGAGGAACACAGCAGGTAAGGCAGCGTCGATCAAGGGGAATGAGCCGTTGGTGCTTTTGGTCAAGACCCTTTGAGTGACCTGAAACATCAACCATCCCTCTGCCTCAAGAGATGCCTCCTGAACCCCTCAGTTCCTCCAGTGCTCTGTGTGTTGCTGAAGGGAGTAAGGAAGTATATTGGACTTTGATTAGTAAAGGAGGTGAGAATATGACCCAGTAGGGGAGTGGCAAGTTGCAGGTGACCCTGTAGGGTAGAGGCAAGTTGCAGGTGACCCTGTAGGGGAGTGGCACATTGCAGGCGAGCCAGTGGGGAGAGGTACGTTGCAGGTGAGCCCATGGGGGAGAGGCACGTTGCAGGTGAGCCCGTGGGGGAGTGGCACGTTGCAGGTGAGCCCGTGGGGAGAGGCACGTTGCAGGTGACCCCGTAGGGGAGAGGTACGTTGCAGGTGAGCCTGTAGGGGAGAGTCACGTTGCAGGTGAGCCCGTGGGGAGAGGCACGTTCCAGGTGAGCCCATAGGGGAGAGGCACGTTGCAGGTGACCTCGTGTGGAGAGGCACGTTCCAGGTGAGCCCGTGGGGAGAGGTACATTGCAGGTGACCCCGTGGGGGAGAGGCACGTTGCAGGTGACCCCGTGGGGGAGAGGCACGTTGCAGGTGAGCCTGTAGGGGAGAGGCACGTTGCAGGTGACCCTGTAGGGGAGAGGTACGTTGCAGGTGACCCCGTGGGGAGAGGTACGTTGCAGGTGACCTCGTGGGGAGAGGTACGTTGCAGGTGACCCCGTGGGGGAGAGGCACGTTGCAGGTGACCCCGTAGGGGAGAGGCACGTTGCAGGTGACCCCGTGGGGAGAGGGACGTTGCAGGTGAGCCCGTGGGGGAGAGGCACGTTGCAGGTGAGCCCGTGGGGAGAGGTACGTTGCAGGTGACCCTGTAGGGGAGAGGTACGTTGCAGGTGACCCCGTGGGGAGAGGTACGATGCAGGTGACCCCGTGGGGAGAGGCACGTTGCAGGTGACCCCGTGGGGAGAGGTACGTTGCAGGTGACCCCGTGGGGGAGAGGTACGTTGCAGGTGACCCCGTGGGGAGAGGTACGTTGCAGGTGAGCCCGTGGGGAGAGGCACGTTGCAGGTGAGCCCGTGGGGGAGAGGTACGTTGCAGGTGACCCTGTAGGGGAGAGGTACGTTGCAGGTGACCCCGTGGGGAGAGGTACGTTGTAGGTGAGCCCGTGGGGAGAGGCACGTTGCAGGTGACCCCGTGGGGAGAGGCACGTTGCAGGTGACCCTGTGGGGAGAGGCACGTTGCAGGTGAGCCCGTGGGGGAGAGGCACGTTGCAGGTGACCCTGTAGGGGAGAGGCACGTTGCAGGTGACCCTGTGGGGAGAGGTACGTTGCAGGTGAGCCCGTGGGGGAGAGGCACGTTGCAGGTGACCCCGTAGGGGAGAGGCACGTTGCAGGTGACCCCGTGGGGGAGAGGTACGTTGCAGGTGAGCCCGTGGGGAGAGGTACGTTGCAGGTGACCCCGTGGGGAGAGGTACGTTGCAGGTGACCCTGTAGGGGAGAGGTACGTTGCAGGTGACCCTGTGGGGAGAGGTACGTTGCAGGTGAGCCCGTGGGGAGAGGCACGTTGCAGGTGAGCCCGTGGGGGAGAGGTACGTTGCAGGTGAGCCCATGGGGAGAGGTACGTTGCAGTTGACCCCGTGGGGAGAGGTACGTTGCAGGTGACCCTGTAGGGGAGAGGTACGTTGCAGGTGAGCCCGTGGGGGAGAGGTACGTTGCAGGTGACCCTGTAGGGGAGAGGCACGTTGCAGGTGAGCCCGTGGGGAGAGGCACGTTGCAGGTGAGCCCGTGGGGAGAGGTACGTTTCAGGTGAGCCCGTGGGGAGAGGCACGTTGCAGGTGACCCCGTGGGGAGAGGTACGTTGCAGGTGACCCTGTAGGGGAGAGGTACGTTGCAGGTGACCCTGTAGGGGAGAGGCACGTTGCAGGTGACCCCGTGGGGAGAGGTACGTTGCAGGTGACCCTGTAGGGGAGAGGCACGTTGCAGGTGACCCCGTGGGGAGAGGTACGTTGCAGGTGACCCCGTGGGGGAGAGGTACGTTGCAGGTGACCCTGTAGGGGAGAGGCACGTTGCAGGTGACCCCGTGGGGAGAGGTACGTTGCAGGTGACCCTGTAGGGGAGAGGTACGTTGCAGGGGAGCCCGTGGGGAGAGGTACGTTGCAGGTGAGCCCGTGGGGAGAGGCACGTTGCAGGTGACCCTGTAGGGGAGAGGCACGTTGCAGGTGACCCTGTGGGGAGAGGTACGTTGCAGGTGACCCAGTGGGGGAGAGGTACGTTGCAGGTGAGCCCGTGGGGGAGAGGTACGTTGCAGGTGACCCTGTAGGGGAGAGGCACGTTCCAGGTGACCCCGTGGGGAGAGGCACGTTGCAGGTGACCCCGTGGGGGAGAGGCAAGTTGCAGGTGACCCCGTGGGGGAGAGGCAGGTTGCAGGTGACCCTGTGGGGAGAGGCACGTTGCAGGTGAGCCCGTGGGGAGAGGCATGTTGCAGGTGAGCCCGTGGGGAGAGGCACGTTGCAGGTGAGCCCGTGGGGGAGAGGTACGTTGCAGGTGAGCCCGTGGGGAGAGGCACGTTGCAGGTGAGCCCGTGGGGGAGAGGTACGTTGCAGGTGAGCCCGTGGGGAGAGGCACGTTGCAGGTGACCCTGTGGGGGAGAGGTACGTTGCAGGTGAGCCCGTGGGGGAGAGGTACGTTGCAGGTGACCCCGTGGGGAGAGGCACGTTGCAGGTGAGCCCGTAGGGGAGAGGCACGTTGCAGGTGACCCTGTAGGGGAGAGGCACGTTGCAGGTGACCCTGTAGGGGAGAGGTACGTTGCAGGTGACCCCGTGGGGAGAGGTACGTTGCAGGTGACCCCGTGGGGAGAGGGACGTTGTAGGTGACCCCGTGGGGGAGAGGGACGTTGTAGGTGAGCCCGTGGGGGAGAGGCACGTTGCAGGTGAGCCCGTGGGGAGAGGTACGTTGCAGGTGAGCCCGTGGGGAGAGGTACGTTGCAGGTGACCCCGTGGGGAGAGGTACGTTGCAGGTGACCCTGTAGGGGAGAGGTACGTTGCAGGTGACCCTGTAGGGGAGAGGCACGTTGCAGGTGAGCCCGTGGGGAGAGGTACGTTGCAGGTGAGCCCGTGGGGGAGAGGTACGTTGCAGGTGACCCCGTGGGGAGAGGCACGTTGCAGGTGACCCTGTGGGGGAGAGGTACGTTGCAGGTGAGCCCGTGGGGGAGAGGTACGTTGCAGGTGACCCCGTGGGGAGAGGTACGTTGCAGGTGACCCTGTAGGGGAGAGGTACGTTGCAGGTGACCCTGTAGGGGAGAGGTACGTTGCAGGTGACCCTGTAGGGGTGAGGCACGTTGCAGGTGACCCTGTAGGGGAGAGGTACGTTGCAGGTGACCCTGTAGGGGAGAGGCACGTTCCAGGTGACCCTGTAGGGGAGAGGTACATTGCAGGTGAGCCTGTGGGGGAGAGGTACGTTGCAGGTGACCCTGTAGGGGAGAGGTACGTTGCAGGTGAGCCCATGGGGAGAGGTACGTTGCAGGTGAGCCCGTGGGGAGAGGTACGTTGCAGGTGACCCCGTGGGGAGAGGTACGTTGCAGGTGAGCCCGTGGGGGAGAGGTACGTTGCAGGTGAGCCCGTGGGGGAGAGGCACGTTGCAGGTGACCCTGTAGGGGAGAGGCACGTTGCAGGTGAGCCCGTGGGGAGAGGTACGTTTCAGGTGAGCCCGTGGGGAGAGGCACGTTGCAGGTGACCCCGTGGGGAGAGGTACGTTGCAGGTGACCCTGTAGGGGAGAGGTACGTTGCAGGTGACCCTGTAGGGGAGAGGCACGTTGCAGGTGACCCCGTGGGGAGAGGTACGTTGCAGGTGACCCTGTAGGGGAGAGGCACGTTGCAGGTGACCCCGTGGGGAGAGGTACGTTGCAGGTGACCCCGTGGGGGAGAGGTACGTTGCAGGTGAGCCCGTGGGGAGAGGTACGTTGCAGGTGAGCCCGTGGGGAGAGGCACGTTGCAGGTGACCCCGTGGGGAGAGGCACGTTGCAGGTGACCCTGTAGGGGAGAGGCACGTTGCAGGTGACCCTGTGGGGAGAGGCACGTTGCAGGTGACCCAGTGGGGGAGAGGTACGTTGCAGGTGAGCCCGTGGGGGAGAGGCACGTTGCAGGTGACCCTGTAGGGGAGAGGCACGTTCCAGGTGACCCCGTGGGGAGAGGCACGTTGCAGGTGACCCCGTGGGGGAGAGGCAAGTTGCAGGTGACCCCGTGGGGGAGAGGCAGGTTGCAGGTGACCCTGTGGGGAGAGGTACGTTGCAGGTGAGCCCGTGGGGAGAGGCATGTTGCAGGTGACCTCGTGGGGAGAGGTATGTTGCAGGTGACCTCGTAGGGGAGAGGCACGTTGCAGGTGACCCCGTGGGGAGAGGCACGTTGCAGGTGAGCCCGTGGGGAGAGGCACGTTGCAGGTGAGCCCGTGGGGGAGAGGTACGTTGCAGGTGAGCCCGTGGGGAGAGGTACGTTGCAGGTGAGCCCGTGGGGAGAGGCACGTTGCAGGTGACCCTGTGGGGGAGAGGTACGTTGCAGGTGAGCCCGTGGGGGAGAGGTACGTTGCAGGTGACCCCGTGGGGAGAGGCACGTTGCAGGTGAGCCCGTAGGGGAGAGGCACGTTGCAGGTGACCCTGTAGGGGAGAGGTACGTTGCAGGTGACCCTGTAGGGGAGAGGCACGTTGCAGGTGACCCTGTAGGGGAGAGGTACGTTGCAGGTGACCCTGTAGGGGAGAGGTACGTTGCAGGTGACCCCGTGGGGAGAGGGACGTTGCAGGTGACCCCGTGGGGAGAGGGACGTTGTAGGTGACCCCGTGGGGGAGAGGCACGTTGTAGGTGAGCCCGTGGGGGAGAGGCACGTTGCAGGTGAGCCCGTGGGGAGAGGTACGTTGCAGGTGAGCCCGTGGGGAGAGGTACGTTGCAGGTGACCCCGTGGGGAGAGATACGTTGCAGGTGACCCTGTAGGGGAGAGGTACGTTGCAGGTGACCCTGTAGGGGAGAGGCACGTTGCAGGTGAGCCCGTGGGGAGAGGTACGTTGCAGGTGAGCCCGTGGGGGAGAGGTACGTTGCAGGTGACCCCGTGGGGAGAGGCACGTTGCAGGTGACCCTGTGGGGGAGAGGTACGTTGCAGGTGAGCCCGTGGGGGAGAGGTACGTTGCAGGTGACCCCGTGGGGAGAGGTACGTTGCAGGTGACCCCGTGGGGAGAGGCACGTTGCAGGTGACCCCGTGGGGGAGAGGCAAGTTGCAGGTGACCCCGTGGGGGAGAGGCAGGTTGCAGGTGACCCTGTGGGGAGAGGCACGTTGCAGGTGAGCCCGTGGGGAGAGGCATGTTGCAGGTGAGCCCGTGGGGAGAGGCACGTTGCAGGTGAGCCCGTGGGGGAGAGGTACGTTGCAGGTGAGCCCGTGGGGAGAGGCACGTTGCAGGTGAGCCCGTGGGGGAGAGGTACGTTGCAGGTGAGCCCGTGGGGAGAGGCACGTTGCAGGTGACCCTGTGGGGGAGAGGTACGTTGCAGGTGAGCCCGTGGGGGAGAGGTACGTTGCAGGTGACCCCGTGGGGAGAGGCACGTTGCAGGTGAGCCCGTAGGGGAGAGGCACGTTGCAGGTGACCCTGTAGGGGAGAGGCACGTTGCAGGTGACCCTGTAGGGGAGAGGTACGTTGCAGGTGACCCCGTGGGGAGAGGTACGTTGCAGGTGACCCCGTGGGGAGAGGGACGTTGTAGGTGACCCCGTGGGGGAGAGGGACGTTGTAGGTGAGCCCGTGGGGGAGAGGCACGTTGCAGGTGAGCCCGTGGGGAGAGGTACGTTGCAGGTGAGCCCGTGGGGAGAGGTACGTTGCAGGTGACCCCGTGGGGAGAGGTACGTTGCAGGTGACCCTGTAGGGGAGAGGTACGTTGCAGGTGACCCTGTAGGGGAGAGGCACGTTGCAGGTGAGCCCGTGGGGAGAGGTACGTTGCAGGTGAGCCCGTGGGGGAGAGGTACGTTGCAGGTGACCCCGTGGGGAGAGGCACGTTGCAGGTGACCCTGTGGGGGAGAGGTACGTTGCAGGTGAGCCCGTGGGGGAGAGGTACGTTGCAGGTGACCCCGTGGGGAGAGGTACGTTGCAGGTGACCCTGTAGGGGAGAGGTACGTTGCAGGTGACCCTGTAGGGGAGAGGTACGTTGCAGGTGACCCTGTAGGGGTGAGGCACGTTGCAGGTGACCCTGTAGGGGAGAGGTACGTTGCAGGTGACCCTGTAGGGGAGAGGCACGTTCCAGGTGACCCTGTAGGGGAGAGGTACATTGCAGGTGAGCCTGTGGGGGAGAGGTACGTTGCAGGTGACCCTGTAGGGGAGAGGTACGTTGCAGGTGAGCCCATGGGGAGAGGTACGTTGCAGGTGAGCCCGTGGGGAGAGGTACGTTGCAGGTGACCCCGTGGGGAGAGGTACGTTGCAGGTGAGCCCGTGGGGGAGAGGTACGTTGCAGGTGAGCCCGTGGGGGAGAGGCACGTTGCAGGTGACCCTGTAGGGGAGAGGCACGTTGCAGGTGAGCCCGTGGGGAGAGGTACGTTTCAGGTGAGCCCGTGGGGAGAGGCACGTTGCAGGTGACCCCGTGGGGAGAGGTACGTTGCAGGTGACCCTGTAGGGGAGAGGTACGTTGCAGGTGACCCTGTAGGGGAGAGGCACGTTGCAGGTGACCCCGTGGGGAGAGGTACGTTGCAGGTGACCCTGTAGGGGAGAGGCACGTTGCAGGTGACCCCGTGGGGAGAGGTACGTTGCAGGTGACCCCGTGGGGGAGAGGTACGTTGCAGGTGAGCCCGTGGGGAGAGGTACGTTGCAGGTGAGCCCGTGGGGAGAGGCACGTTGCAGGTGACCCCGTGGGGAGAGGCACGTTGCAGGTGACCCTGTAGGGGAGAGGCACGTTGCAGGTGACCCTGTGGGGAGAGGCACGTTGCAGGTGACCCAGTGGGGGAGAGGTACGTTGCAGGTGAGCCCGTGGGGGAGAGGCACGTTGCAGGTGACCCTGTAGGGGAGAGGCACGTTCCAGGTGACCCCGTGGGGAGAGGCACGTTGCAGGTGACCCCGTGGGGGAGAGGCAAGTTGCAGGTGACCCCGTGGGGGAGAGGCAGGTTGCAGGTGACCCTGTGGGGAGAGGTACGTTGCAGGTGAGCCCGTGGGGAGAGGCATGTTGCAGGTGACCTCGTGGGGAGAGGTATGTTGCAGGTGACCTCGTAGGGGAGAGGCACGTTGCAGGTGACCCCGTGGGGAGAGGCACGTTGCAGGTGAGCCCGTGGGGAGAGGCACGTTGCAGGTGAGCCCGTGGGGGAGAGGTACGTTGCAGGTGAGCCCGTGGGGAGAGGTACGTTGCAGGTGAGCCCGTGGGGAGAGGCACGTTGCAGGTGACCCTGTGGGGGAGAGGTACGTTGCAGGTGAGCCCGTGGGGGAGAGGTACGTTGCAGGTGACCCCGTGGGGAGAGGCACGTTGCAGGTGAGCCCGTAGGGGAGAGGCACGTTGCAGGTGACCCTGTAGGGGAGAGGTACGTTGCAGGTGACCCTGTAGGGGAGAGGCACGTTGCAGGTGACCCTGTAGGGGAGAGGTACGTTGCAGGTGACCCTGTAGGGGAGAGGTACGTTGCAGGTGACCCCGTGGGGAGAGGGACGTTGCAGGTGACCCCGTGGGGAGAGGGACGTTGTAGGTGACCCCGTGGGGGAGAGGCACGTTGTAGGTGAGCCCGTGGGGGAGAGGCACGTTGCAGGTGAGCCCGTGGGGAGAGGTACGTTGCAGGTGAGCCCGTGGGGAGAGGTACGTTGCAGGTGACCCCGTGGGGAGAGATACGTTGCAGGTGACCCTGTAGGGGAGAGGTACGTTGCAGGTGACCCTGTAGGGGAGAGGCACGTTGCAGGTGAGCCCGTGGGGAGAGGTACGTTGCAGGTGAGCCCGTGGGGGAGAGGTACGTTGCAGGTGACCCCGTGGGGAGAGGCACGTTGCAGGTGACCCTGTGGGGGAGAGGTACGTTGCAGGTGAGCCCGTGGGGGAGAGGTACGTTGCAGGTGACCCCGTGGGGAGAGGTACGTTGCAGGTGACCCCGTGTGGGGGAGAGGCACGTTGTAGGTGAGCCCGTGGGGGAGAGGCACGTTGCAGGTGAGCCCGTGGGGAGAGGCACGTTGCAGGTGAGCCCGTGGGGAGAGGTACGTTGCAGGTGACCCCGTGGGGAGAGGTACGTTGCAGGTGACCCTGTAGGGGAGAGGCACGTTGCAGGTGACCCTGTAGGGGAGAGGTACGTTGCAGGTGAGCCCGTGGGGGAGAGGTACGTTGCAGGTGACCCCGTGGGGGAGAGGTACGTTGCAGGTGACCCCGTGGGGAGAGGCACGTTGCAGGTGACCCTGTGGGGGAGAGGCACGTTGCAGGTGAGCCCGTGGGGGAGAGGTACGTTGCAGGTGAGCCCGTGGGGGAGAGGTACGTTGCAGGTGACCCCGTGGGGAGAGGTACGTTGCAGGTGACCCTGTAGGGGAGAGGTACGTTGCAGGTGACCCTGTAGGGGTGAGGCACGTTGCAGGTGACCCTGTAGGGGAGAGGTACGTTGCAGGTGACCCTGTAGGGGAGAGGCACGTTCCAGGTGACCCTGTAGGGGAGAGGTACATTGCAGGTGAGCCTGTGGGGGAGAGGCACGTTGCAGGTGACCCTGTAGGGGAGAGGTACATTGCAGGTGAGGCCGTGGGGAGTGTAACGTTGCAGGTGACCCTGTAGGGGAGAGGTACGTTGCAGGTGAGCCAGTGGGGAGAGGCACGTTGCAGGTGAGCCCGTGGGGGAGAGGCACGTTGCACGTGACCCCGTGGGGAGAGGCACGTTGCAGGTGAGCCCGTGGGGAGAGGTACGTTGCAGGTGAGCCCGTGGGGAGAGGCACGTTGCAGGTGAGCCCGTGGGGGAGAGGCACGTTGCAGGTGACCCCGTGGGGCAGAGGCATGTTGCAGGTGACCCCGTAGGGGAGAGGCAGGTTGCAGGTGACCCTGTGGGGAGAGGTACGTTGCAGGTGACCCCGTGGGGGAGAGGCAGGTTGCAGGTGACTCCGTGGGGCAGTGGCAGGTTGCAGGTGACCCTGTAGGGGAGAGGCACGTTGCAGGTGAGCCCGTGGGGGAGAGGCACGTTGCAGGTGAGCCCGTGGGGGAGAGGCACGTTGCAGGTGAGCCTGTGGGGCAGAGGCACGTTGCAGGTGAGCCCGTGGGGAGAGGCACGTTGCAGGTGAGCCCGTGGGGAGTGGCACGTTGCAGGTGACCCCGTGGGGAGAGGCACGTTGCAGGTGACCCCGTGGGGGAGAGGCAAGTTGCAGGTGACCCCGTGGGGGAGAGGCAGGTTGCAGGTGACCCTGTGGGGAGAGGTACGTTGCAGGTGACCCCGTGGGGGAGAGGCAGGTTGCAGGTGACCCCGTAGGGGAGAGGCACGTTGCAGGTGACCCCGTGGGGGAGAGGCAGGTTGCAGGTGACCCCGTGGGGAGAGGTACGTTGCAGGTGAGCCCGTGGGGGAGAGGTACGTTGCAGGTGAGCCCGTGGGGGAGAGGCACGTTGCAGGTGACCCCGTGGGGAGAGGCACGTTGCAGGTGAGCCCGTGGGGCAGAGGCACGTTGCAGGTGAGCCCGTGGGGAGAGGCACGTTGCAGGTGAGCCCGTGGGGAGAGGCACGTTGCAGGTGACCCCGCGGGGGAGAGGTACGTTGCAGTTGACCCCGCGGGGGAGAGGCACGTTGCAGGTGACCCCGCGGGGGAGAGGCAGGTTGCAGGTGACCCCGCGGGGCAGAGGCACGTTGCAGGTGAGCCCGCGGGGCAGAGGCACGTTGCAGGTGAGCCCGTGGGGAGAGGCACGTTGCAGGTGACCCCGTGGGGGAGAGGTACGTTGCAGGTGAGCCCGTGGGGGAGAGGTACGTTGCAGGTGAGCCCGTGGGGGAGAGGTACGTTGCAGTTGACCCCGTGGGGAGAGGGACGTTGCAGGTGAGCCCGTGGGGAGAGGGACGTTGCAGGTGACCCGTAGGGGAGAGGCACGTTGCAGGTGACCCCGTGGGGGAGAGGCACGTTGCAGGTGAGCCTGTGGGGAGAGGTACGTTGCAGGTGACCCTGTAGGGGAGAGGTACGTTGCAGGTGACCCCCGTGGGGAGAGGTACGTTGCAGGTGACCCTGTAGGGGAGAGGCACGTTGCAGGTGACCCTGTAGGGGAGAGGTACGTTGCAGGTGAGCCCTTGGGGAGAGGTACGTTGCAGTTGAGCCCGTGGGGAGAGGTACGTTGCAGGTGACCCCGCGGGGGAGAGGCACGTTGCAGGTGAGCCCGTGGGGAGAGGTACGTTGCAGGTGACCCTGTAGGGGAGAGGCACGTTGCAGGTGACCCTGTAGGGGAGAGGTACGTTGCAGGTGACCCCGCGGGGCAGAGGCACGTTGCAGGTGACCCTGTAGGGGAGAGGTACGTTGCAGGTGACCCCCGTGGGGAGAGGTACGTTGCAGGTGACCCTGTAGGGGAGAGGTACGTTGCAGGTGACCCCGCGGGGCAGAGGCACGTTGCAGGTGACCCTGTAGGGGAGAGGCACGTTGCAGGTGAGCCCGTTGGGAGAGGCACGTTGCAGGTGACCCCGTGGGGAGAGGTACGTTGCAGGTGACCCTGTAGGGGAGAGGCACGTTGCAGGTGAGCCCGTGGGGAGAGGCACGTTGCAGGTGACCCCGTGGGGAGAGGTACGTTGCAGTTGACCCAGTGGGTAGAGATACGTTGCAGGTGACCCAGTAGGGGAGAGGTACGTTGCAGGTGAGCCCGTGGGAAGAGGCACGTTGCAGGTGACCCCCGTGGGGAGAGGCACGTTGCAGGTGACCCCCGTGGGGAGAGGCACGGTGCAGGTGACCCCGTGGGGAGAGGTACGTTGCAGTTGACCCAGTGGGGAGAGGCACGTTGCAGGTGACCCCCGTGGGGAGAGGCACGTTGCAGGTGAGCCCGTGGGGAGAGGTACGTTGCAGGTGAGCCCGTGGGGGAGAGGTACGTTGCAGGTGAGCCCGTGGGGAGAGGTACGTTGCAGGTGACCCCGTAGGGGAGAGGCACGTTGCAGGTGACCCCGTGGGGGAGAGGCACGTTGCAGGTGACCCTGTGGGGGAGAGGTACGTTGCAGGTGACCCGGTAGGGGAGAGGTACGTTGCAGGTGACCCCGTGGGGGAGAGGTACGTTGCAGGTGACCCCGTGGGGGAGAGGCAGGTTGCAGGTGACCCCGTGGGGGAGTGGCAGGTTGCAGGTGACCCCGTGGGGCAGAGGCAGGTTGCAGGTGACCCCGTGGGGAGAGGTACGTTGCAGGTGAGCCCGTGGGGGAGAGGCACGTTGCAGGTGAGCCCGTGGGGGAGAGGCACGTTGCAGGTGACCCCGTGGGGAGAGGCACGTTGCAGGTGAGCCCGTGGGGCAGAGGCACGTTGCAGGTGAGCCCGTGGGGAGAGGCACGTTGCAGGTGAGCCCGTGGGGAGAGGCACGTTGCAGTTGACCCCGTGGGGAGAGGGACGTTGCAGTTGACCCCGTGGGGAGAGGGACGTTGCAGGTGAGCCCATGGGGAGAGGGACGTTGCAGGTGACCCGTAGGGGAGAGGTACGTTGCAGGTGACCCCGTGGGGGAGAGGCACGTTGCAGGTGAGCCCGTGGGGAGAGGTATGTTGCAGGTGACCCTGTAGGGGAGAGGTACGTTGCAGGTGACCCCCGTGGGGAGAGGTACGTTGCAGGTGACCCTGTAGGGGAGAGGCACATTGCAGGTGAGCCCGTGGGGAGAGGTACGTTGCAGTTGAGCCCGTGGGGAGAGGTACGTTGCAGGTGACCCCGCGGGGGAGAGGCACGTTGCAGGTGAGCCCGTGGGGAGAGGTACGTTGCAGGTGACCCTGTAGGGGAGAGGCACGTTGCAGGTGACCCTGTAGGGGAGAGGTACGTTGCAGGTGACCCCCGTGGGGAGAGGTACGTTGCAGGTGACCCTGTAGGGGAGAGGTACGTTGCAGGTGACCCCGCGGGGCAGAGGCACGTTGCAGGTGACCCTGTAGGGGAGAGGTACGTTGCAGGTGACCCCCGTGGGGAGAGGTACGTTGCAGGTGACCCTGTAGGGGAGAGGTACGTTGCAGGTGACCCCGCGGGGCAGAGGCACGTTGCAGGTGACCCTGTAGGGGAGAGGCACGTTGCAGGTGAGCCCGTGGGGAGAGGCACGTTGCAGGTGACCCCGTGGGGAGAGGTACGTTGCAGGTGACCCTGTAGGGGAGAGGCACGTTGCAGGTGAGCCCGTGGGGAGAGGTACGTTCCAGGTGAGCCCAAAGGGGAGAGGCACGTTGCAGGTGAGCCCGTGGGGGAGAGGCATGTCGCAGGTGACCCCGTAGTGGAGAGGCACGTCGCAGGTGACCCCGTGGGGAGAGGCACGTTGCAGGTGTCCCGTAGGGGAGAGGTACATTGCTGGTGAGCCTGTAGGGGAGAGATACGTTGCAGGTGAGCCCGTGGGGAGAGGGAAGGGAAGGGTG
The DNA here is from genome assembly GCF_030144855.1 of Hypanus sabinus. NCBI lineage: Eukaryota > Metazoa > Chordata > Chondrichthyes > Myliobatiformes > Dasyatidae > Hypanus > Hypanus sabinus. The sequence goes on from NC_082709.1 coordinate 188,359,340, forward strand.
GTGGTGCTGGGATGGGGAGCCCGTGGGTGAGAATGTGTGTGTAGTCGTTTCAAAGACCAATGAGGTGATCTCCTCTGGAGACAACCCTGTCCCAGTCTGTAACTCTCCATTCCCCCGTGGGTCTAACCCGTCTCCGTTCTCTTGTAGAGGGTGCGGCCGTGCTGGTCAGTCTGTTTAACCCCTCGTGGGTCTAACCCGTCTCTGTTCTCTTGTAGAGGGTGCGGCCGTGCTGGTCAGTCTGTTTAACCCCCCGTGGGTCTAACCCGTCTCCGTTCTCTTGTAGAGGGTGCGGCCGTGCTGGTCAGTCTGTTTAACCCCTCGTGTGTCTAACCCGTCTCTGTTCTCTTGTAGAGGGTGCGGCCGTGCTGGTCAGTCTGTTTAACCCCTCGTGGGTCTAACCCGTCTCTGTTCTCTTGTAGAGCGTGTGGCCGTGTTGGTCAGTCTGTTTAACCCCCCGTGGGTCTAACCCGTCTCCGTTCTCTTGTAGAGGGTGCGGCCGTGCTGGTCAGTCTGTTTAACCTCTCGTGGGTCTAACCCGTCTCCGTTCTCTTGTAGAGATTGCGGCTGTGCTGGTCAGTCTGTTTAACCCCCCGTGGGTCAAACCCGTCTCTGTTCTCTTGTAGAGGGTGCGGCCGTGCTGGTCAGTCTGTTTAACCCCCCGTGGGTCTAACCCGTCTCTGTTCTCTTGTAGAGGGTGCGGCCGTGCTGGTCAGTCTGTTTAACCCCCCGTGGGTCTAACCCGTCTCCGTTCTCTTGTAGAGATTGCGGCTGTGCTGGTCAGTCTGTTTAACCCCCCGTGGGTCTAACCCGTCTCTGTTCTCTTGTAGAGGGTGCGGCCGTGCTGGTCAGTCTGTTTAACCCCCCGTGGGTCTAACCCGTCTCCGTTCTCTTGTAGAGATTGCGGCTGTGCTGGTCAGTCTGTTTAACCCCCCGTGGGTCTAACCCGTCTCTGTTCTCTTGTAGAGGGTGCGGCCGTGCTGGTCAGTCTGTTGCGGAAGGCAGTGTTGCATCATTTCCACTTCCATGCTCCAGTGCACTGTGTCTCCTTCTCTCCCGACGGCCGGTAAGTGCCCTGACTCCTCACCAAACTCTCCCCTCACCCTCATTCAACGTCAGAGCTGGAGACCCTCGTTGCAGCTCCAGCGTGGAAGGTTTGAGCCCCCTCCCATCTGGGGGCCATCACACCCTGACCTCCCCGTGGTGTCGAATCATGCAGCAGTCCGAGAGTGGAATTCACTCAGTATCTGGGGCTGATAAATGATGATTGTAGGGGGATACACATCTTGGGGGGCTGAGTGGCAGTCTGCCTGCTCTGGTAGGGGGCAGTGGTAGTCAGGGCGTTGGAGTTCAGAGTTCAGTCCTGCCGTTCTCTATGTCCTCCCTGTGGGACGCTCGGGCTTCCTCCCACAGTCCAAAGACTACCAGTTAGTAGGTTAATTGGACATTGTAAGTTCCCTGTGATGTTAAAGTCTGTCCCGAGCCTTCTAGGCTCATCAGGAGGTGCTTATGCCGGTGTCATGGTGTGAAGTGACTGACAGTACGAGACTCCCCCCCCCGGATAGGACGCCAGTCTATCTCAAGGTTAACATTTTGCCGGTATCCATTTTCAACTGGAGCAATGTCTGGTTAAGTGCCTTGCTCAAGGACACAACATGCTGCCTTCAACCTCATGACCTTCAGATCGCTAGTCCAACGTCTTAACCACTTGGCCATGCGCCACAATGCCCTGTGATTAGGCTACAGTTCAATAGCTGGGTTCCTGTTGCTGCAACCCTTTGAGCCAGAAGGACCTGTTCCACACTCTTTTCTCTAAATAAAAATAAATGAATGAATCTTTTCCTGACTGCAGTCAGTATTAATCCGGGAGCTGTGACGTGTTACTGAACTTGGAGTATCGTGCAATGTCTGGTCACAACACGGGAAGAATTGGTTTATTGTTGTCCTGTTCACACAGAGCAGATCAAATCTTTACTTTCCGGTGGTGACGGGTGAGAGTATAGGGGGGTGTCAGGGGTACATTTCTTTACAGAAAGGGAGTGTGTGTGTGGAATGATTTGCCAGGAGTGGTGGTAAAAGCAGATACATTAGGGGCATTTACGAGACTCTTAGATGGGCACAGGGATGACAGAGAAATGGAGGGTGATGTAACAGGTGAAAGATTGGATTGAATTTAGATTAGGTTAAGGGGTTGACACAACATTATGGGTTGAACTGTACTGTTCCATGTTCTTAAATGATGACAGGATGCAGAACAAAGTCCAACAACTGCAGAGAAAATGCAGTGCAGGTGGACAATAAGATGCAAAATCATGAGGAGATAGATTGTGAGGTTGAGTCCAGCTTATCATATTAGGCCATTTAATAATCTCCCAGAGAAACTGTCCTTGAGCCTGGTGGTATGTGCTTTCAGGATTTTGTATCTCCTGCCTGATGGGAAGAGGAAAGGGGAGAATGTTCAGCTGTGTGAGTCTTTGATTATCCTGGCTGCCTGACCGAGGCATTGAGAAGTGTTGACATTCCACAGGGAAGGCTACGTTCAGTGGTGTGACACAACTCTCCACAGGTTCTTGTTGGCATGGGCAGAGCAGTTGCCTGACCAGCCATTATGGATCAGTGGACAGGATATATACCAGAAGCAGAGACCTCAGCTTTGTCAGGGATCCACCCATCCATCCCTCAATCTCTGTGACCTCCAACTCACAGGCATATGGTACCTCAGTGTAAGAACAAGGATTTCTGGGTAACAGCTTTTCCCCTCAGGCTCTGAGATTTCGGAACATGGCTTGGGTGCTGTCTGTGTGCCGTTTATGATCTGTGTACTGTTTGTGGTTTTATGTTCTGTTTGTTTTGCACCTTGGACCCTGAGAACCATTGTTTTGTTTAGCTGTGTACACGTGTACAGTTACATGAAAATAAATTTCCACCTCAACTTTTTCTAGTGCATCGATTTAAAAAAAGCGTAAATGTTTTGTTGTCTACCAGGAAATTTGTGGTGACCAAGGAGAACGTTGCGCTCATGTACCATGCGCCCGGCAAGTCCCGGCAATTCAACCCCTTCGTTCTGGACAAGTCCTACTTCGGACCCTATGACGAGACCACCTGCATCGACTGGACTGAGGACTCCAAGTAAGATGAGACTGGAAACTCGCAGCGGCTCCCCACATCTACACCCTGCCCAGTTCGATTCCACTGGTCACTCATTAGCTGGTTGATGTGGCGTGAATTCCTGCAGATAATGGTGACCAGAAAAACCCTCAGTCGTGTGGGTCGTCAGTACACTGTCATTCCACTACCACCTTGACATCGAGAAGCTGCCCATCCTACAGTGTGACCCTCCCTCATTAATGCCCCTTCCACAGTGTGACCCTCCCTCAGTAATGCCCCTTCCACAGTGTGACCCTCCCTCATTAATGCCCCTTCCACAGTGTGACCCTCCCTCATTAATGCCCGTCCCACAGTGTGATCCTCCCTCAGTAATGCCCCTTCCACAGTGTGACCCTCCCTCAGTAATGCCCCTTCCACAGTGTGAACCTCCCTCAGTAATTCCCCTCCCAGAATGTAGCCCTCCCTCAGTAATGCCCCTTCCACAGTGTGACCCTCCCTCATTAATGCCCGTCCCACCTTGTGACCCTCCCTCAGTCAGAATCTATGTGCTGGTGTGTCTTTGTGGGGAGTGCGATGTTGGGGAGTTAGCCTGTTACAGTTTGAGCTGATGGTTGTGTTGCTGCCTGTGGTGATGGTGACGTGTGTTACAGGTGTTTTGCTGTGGGCAGTCTGGACAGCAGTACCTGGGTGTTTGGAGCAGAGCGGTGGCAGAACCTCATCTACTACTCTTTGGGTGGGCACAAGGACGCAATTGTTGGATGCTTCTTCGAAGCTGGCAGTCTTGATGTGAGTACTTGTGATTCAGTGTCGTGTCTGGTGGTGACTGGAAGCCTGTGGGAGAGTTTTACAAGTGGAAAAGCCGTTGCACGGGGCAGTTCCACTCTCTCGACTTTGGAAGCCCGATTCGAGTGGTATAAATAATCAGAATGAACTGGGGTCGTCCTCGGTTGCAGTGGGTGACCGTGACATCTTGTGTGCCTTGTCATGCCCTTCACTGGTCATGGATTGCCTTCCTGGCCGTAGATGCTACAGTTCAGAAACAGACCTTCTGCCCATCTAGTCTGTGCCAAACCATTAATCTGCCTAGTCCCATTGTCCTGCAGTCGGCCAATAGGCCTCCATACCCTCCCATCCACATACCTATCCAGATTTCTTTTAATTGTTGCAGTCCAATCCCATTCCACCATTTCCACAGCCGGCATGTTGCACGGTGTCACCATCCTCTGAGTGAAGAGCTTCCCCCTTTCACCCTTAACGTATAATGTCCAGTTGTTCTCTCACCCAACCTGCTTGCTGTAATTTTGTATATCGCTATTAAATCTGCTTTCAATTTTCTACATACTGAGGAATTGGGGAATAAAGTCCTAACCTATTCAACTTTTCCTTATAACTCTGGTCCTCGAGTACTGGCAACATCCTTGTAATTCTTCTCTGTACCCTTTCAAACTTATTGATGTATTTCCTATAGGGAGGTGACTAAAACTGCCGTAATACTCCAAAGTGGCCTCAGTAACATCTTACATGATTTCAATATATCCCAAATCCTGTACTCAGTGCTTTGATTTATGAAGGCCAATGTGCCAAAAGCTTTCTTTTCAACCCTGTTTACTGTGATGCCACTTTCAATGAATTGTGGACCAGTATTCCCAGGTCCCTTTGTCCTACCACACTCCTCGATGCCCTATCGTTCATTGTGTAAGACATCCCCTGGTTGGTCCTACCGAAGTTCATCGCCTCATGTTAAATCCCATCTGCCTCTTTTCCAGTTAGTCAAGGTACCGCTACAGGATTTGGTAAAATTCCTAACTGTCCACGAAACCCCCAATCTTGGTCTCATTCATATACTTTCTGATTCAGATAATGCATTTTCATTCAGACTGTTGATACAGATGACAAACACAACAGACCCAGAACCGATCCCTGCAGCACACCACTAGTCTCAGGCCTCCACTCAGAGGCAACCCTCTGCTACCACTTTCTGTCTTCTCCCACAAAGCCAATGTCAAATCTAATTTACTACCTCAACTTGAATGCTTAGCGACTGAACCTTTTTGACCAATCTCCCATGCGGGACCTTTTTAAATACCTTGCTAAGGCTCATGTGGACAACATCCACTGCCTTGACTTCATCAACTTTCCTGGTAACTTCCTTGAAAAACTATCAGATTGGCAAGGCATGACCTATCATGCACACAGCCATTAATCAGTTCATGTCTAAACAGCGACTTGTATATCTGGTCTGCTAGAATACTTCCAAAAACTTCCCCACAACTGATGTCAGGCTCACTGGCCTATAGTTTCCTGGTGTGTTTTTTTAAGCCTTTCCTAAACAATGATACAACATTGGCTATCCTCCAACCCTCTGGCACCTCACCTTTAAATATCTTTGCTAGGGGGTCAGCAATTTTTGCTCTTGCCTCCCGTAGAATCTGAGGGAATACCTTGTCAGGCCCTGGGGTAAGTACCTCCTCTGTAATCTGTACAGGGACCATGAGCTCATTGCCACTTTGCCTGTCCTCTCTAGACTCTGTGTCCGTCTCCTGAGTAAATACAGATGCAAAGAATCCATTCAAAATCTCCCCCATCTCTTTCAGTTCCACACATATATGAGCACTCTGAGGATCAACTCTGTCCCTTCCTATCCTTTTGCTCATAATATATCTGAAGAAGTCTTCAGGATTCTCCTTCAACTTGCCTGCTAGGACAACCTCAAGCCTTCTTTTAGCCCTCCTGATTTCTTTAAGTGCTCTCTTGCATTTCTTATACTCCATAAGTACCTCGTTTGTTCTGCACCTGCTATGTACCTCATTTACTTAGCCAGAGCCTCAATATCTCTTGAAAACCAAGGCTCCTTAATTCTGTTATCCTTGCCTTTTATTCTGACAGACACACGCAAGCTGTGTGCTCTCAGAATTTCACATTTGAAGGCCTTTTACTTACCAAGTACATTTTTGCACAGAAACAAGCTATCCCAGTCCACACTTGCTAGATCCTTTCAAAGATGCCGTCCCTCTAATTTAGAATCTCAACCCATGGACCATACCTGTCCTTTTCCGTAATGACCTTGAAACCGTGTGGCCATTGGGTCTCATCCGCTCAGTCTGGACATACTTGTCCCTATCACACCAGGGTGTCGGGCTGTCCTCACTTGGTTTAGCTTGCTGCCTGTCGAAGCGGTGTGACAAGCCTCCTTGCCAGAGGTGCTGCCCCTCCCGCGACAGCCCACCTACTCTCGTTACCCCTCCCTGAATCCCTGGTGCTCTCTGTCAGTCCCCAGCCGCATTGGATTGTTTTCTCTGGACATCAGTGGAGACATGACATGAGAGACACAGATGGTCTTTTTATCCAGGTTCTAATACCAGAGGACAGGTGTTTCAGATCAGGGTGGGGGTGTGATATGAGGAGCTGTGCTGCCAGGGATGGTAAGAGACAGCAGATCGACCTTCAGGAGGCAGCCACACAGTGCTGGAGGAACTCAGCAGGTCAGGCAGCATCTGTGGAAATGAACAAATCGTCTACGTTTTGGGCTGAGATCCTTCATCAGAACTGGAAAGGAAAGGGGAAGATGCCAGAAAACGAAGGTGGGATGCCACCTGGCCTGTGAAGTTCCTCCACTATTTTGTGTGCTTGCCTCTTATTGCCCTGAATTTCCAGCATCTGCAGAACCTCATCTTTATTGGCATTTTAGAGGCTTATAGAGAGACACATGAATTCTCTCTCTGCGTCAGTCAGTCACATTTCTTTTTGCATGGATTTGAGCTTCCAGTGCAAGTGGTGCATGTGAGCTTCATTTCTGTGTTCAGGAGAAGTTTGTGGATGGGAGGGATACCAAGGGTGTGGATGATGGAACTAGGCAGTTCAAATGTTTCAGCACGATTACATGGGCTGAAGTGCCTGTTTCTGTGTGATACTTTTCTATAATTAATTCAGACTGCTCTACCACCTTTGCAACGATTGTGCCCGTGTCGGTCTAGTTATTGTTTAGTTGTCGTGTTTGTGATTACTGCATGCCTGGTTTGGTTTGTGTGCTTCCCAGTAGCAAGGAATTTCAATGTGCCCATACGGCAGGGCGCCACGGTTGTGTCATGGTTAGCACAAAGCTATTACAGCTCAGAGCGTCACTTCCAGGAGTTCAGTTCTGGCATGCTGTGTAAGGAGTTTGTACACTCACCTTTGAGAGTGCGTGGGTTTCCTCTGGGCACTTCCACGTCTGGCAAGAGAGCCGGCGATCGCAGCCTCCACAACTGGATGGTCCCAGTCTGCAAGTGAGGACAGAGGCCTAAACATCTGGAGAAGACCCAACAAACAGAGCTCAGATCATCCCTAAAGATGTACGGGTTAGTAGGTTAGAATATGCATTGCAGTATATGTTGAACGTTTACATCGCTGGTGAACCAGGTTCGATTCCCACCACTGTCTGTAGGAAGTTTGTACATTTTCCCTGTGAATGCACGGGTTTCCTACCCGGGCTCTGGTTTCCTCCCACAGTCCAAAGACAGACTGGTTAGTAGGTGAATTGGTCATTGTGAATTGTCCTGTGATTATGCTAATGTTAAACCGATGGGTTGTTAGGTGTTGCATCTTGTTAGACTGGAAGGGCCTTTTCCACACTATCTCAATCAACCAGTCAATGAATAAAACATGGATGTGCAAACACCAGGAAATTTGCAGATGCTGGAAATTCAAGCAACACACACAAAATGCTGGTGGAACGCAGCAGGCCAGGAAGCATCTATGGGACGATGTATAATCGATGTTTCGGGCCGAGACCCTTTGTCAGGACTGATGTGACCTGAACAGGCAGGGAAATGGACCATGTGTGGGCAGAGAGGATTAGTTTAATTTATCAGCATGATCAGTACAGACACTGTGGACCGAACGGCCTGTCCCTGTGTTCTACCCTAGTGTTCACCCCCCCATGTCTGCCCACAGTGCTGCCCCGCTGATCACTACCTGCTGTGTTGTCCGCCCTCTCTCTGCTTTCCAGCCCCTACTCAATATACCTCTGTTGATGGTTCCCAGAGGAAACTCCGTTTGTTTGTTTATTTATGGAGCTACAGCCTGGAATAGACTTTCTGGTCCTTCGAGCTGCCCTGCCCGGCAACCCACCTATTTAACCCTAGCCTAACCATGAGCCAGTTTACGGTTACCTATAAATCAGGACATCTTTGGATTGGAGAGAAAACCAAAGCACCTGGTGCAAATCCAGGCGTTCACAGACAGAACGTACTAACTTCTTCCAGATGATATTGTGAACCCAGATGCCCTGAACTGTAATAGTGTTGGACCAACCGCTGTGCTGAAGTGAGAGTGGGGTGTGTGATGTGTGTCACCCGGTGAGAATGGGGTGTGTGGTGTGTGACACCCGGTGAGAATGTGGTGTGTGTCACCCGGTGAGAATGTGGTGTGTGTGTGTGTCACCCGGTGAGAATGGGGTGTGTACTGTGTGTCACCCGGTGAGAATGGGGTGTGTACTGTGTGTCACCCGGTGAGAATGGGGTGTGTACTGTGTGTCACCCGGTGAGAATGTGGTGTGTGTCACCCGGTGAGAATGTGGTGTGTGTGTCACCCGGTGAGAATGTGGTGTGTGTGTCACCCAGTGAGAATGGGGTGTGTGGTGTGTGTCACCCGGTGAGAATGTGGTGTGTGTGTCACCCGGTGAGAATGTGGTGTGTGTGTCACCCAGTGAGAATGGGGAGTGTACTGTGTGTCACCCGGTGAGAATGTGGTGTGTGTGACACCCAGTGAGAATGTGGTGTGTACTGTGTGTCACCCAGTGAGAATGTGGTGTGTACTGTGTGTCACCCAGTGAGAATGGGGTGTGTACTGTGTGTCACCCAGTGAGAATGGGGTGTGTACTGTGTGTCACCCAGTGAGAATGGGGAGTGTACTGTGTGTCACCCAGTGAGAATGGGGTGTGTACTGTGTGTCACCCGGTGAGAATGGGGTGTGTACTGTGTGTCACCCAGTGAGAATGGGGTGTGTACTGTGTGTCACCCGGTGAGAATGGGGTGTGTACTGTGTGTCACCCAGTGAGAATGGGGTGTGTACTGTGTGTCACCCGGTGAGAATGGGGTGTGTACTGTGTGTCACCCAGTGAGAATGTGGTGTGTGTCACCCGGTGAGAATGGGGTGTGTACTGTGTGTCACCCAGTGAGAATGGGGTGTGTACTGTGTGTCACCCGGTGAGAATGGGGTGTGTACTGCGTGTCACCCGGTGAGAATGGGGTGTGTACTGTGTGTCACCCGGTGAGAATGGGGTGTGTACTGTGTGTCACCCGGTGAGAATGGGGTGTGTACTGTGTGTCACCCGGTGGGAATGGGGTGTGTACTGTGTGTCACCCGGTGAGAATGGGGTGTGTGGTGTGTGTCACCCAGTGAGAATGGGGTGTGTGGTGTGTGTCACCCAGTGAGAATGGGGTGTGTGGTGTGTGTCACCCAGTGAGAATGGGGTGTGTGGTGTGTGTCACCCAGTGAGAATGGGGTGTGTGGTGTGTGTCACCCAGTGAGAATGGGGTGTGTGGTGTGTCACCCAGTGAGAATGGGGTGTGTACTGTGTGTCACCCAGTGAGAATGGGGTGTGTACTGTGTGTCACCCAGTGAGAATGGGAGTGTACTGTGTGTCACCCAGTGAGAATGGGGTGTGTACTGTGTGTCACCCGGTGAGAATGGGGTGTGTACTGTGTGTCACCCAGTGAGAATGGGGTGTGTACTGTGTGTCACCCGGTGAGAATGGGGTGTGTACTGTGTGTCACCCGGTGAGAATGGGGTGTGTACTGTGTGTCACCCGGTGAGAATGGGGTGTGTACTGTGTGTCACCCAGTGAGAATGGGGTGTGTACTGTGTGTCACCCGGTGAGAATGGGGTGTGTGGTGTGTGTCACCCAGTGAGAATGGGGTGTGTGGTGTGTGTCACCCAGTGAGAATGGGGTGTGTGGTGTGTGTCACCCAGTGAGAATGGGGTGTGTGGTGTGTGTCACCCAGTGAGAATGGGGTGTGTGGTGTGTGTCACCCAGTGAGAATGGGGTGTGTGGTGTGTCACCCAGTGAGAATGGGGTGTGTGGTGTGTCACCCGTTGAGAATGGGGTGTGTGGTGTGTGTCACCCGGTGAGAATGGGGTGTGTGGTGTGTCACCCGGTGAGAATGGGGTGTGTGGCGTGTGTGTGTCACCCAGTGAGAATGGGGTGTGTACTGTGTGTCACCCGGTGAGAATGGGGTGTGTACTGTGTGTCACCCGGTGAGAATGGGGTGTGTACTGTGTGTCACCCAGTGAGAATGGGGTATGTACTGTGTGTCACCCGGTGAGAATGGGTGTGTGGTGTGTCACCCAGTGAGAATGGGGTGTGTACTGTGTGTCACCCGGTGAGAATGGGGTGTGTACTGTGTGTCACCCAGTGAGAATGGGGTGTGTACTGTGTGTCAGCCAGTGAGAATGGGGTGTGTACTGTGTGTCACCCAGTGAGAATGGGGTGTGTACTGTGTGTCACCCAGTGAGAATGGGGTGTGTGGTGTGTGCTGTGTCACCCAGTGAGAATGGGGTGTGTGGCGTGTGTGTGTCACCTAGTGAGAATGGGGTGTGTACTGTGTGTCACCCAGTGAGAATGGGGTGTGTGCTGTGTCACCCAGTGAGAATGGGGTGTGTGGCGTGTGTGTGTCACCCAGTGAGAATGGGGTGTGTACTGTGTGTCACCCGGTGAGAATGGGGTGTGTGCTGTGTCACCCAGTGAGAATGGGGTGTGTGGCGTGTGTGTGTCACCTAGTGAGAATGGGGTGTGTACTGTGTGTCACCCAGTGAGAATGGGGTGTGTGCTGTGTCACCCAGTGAGAATGGGGTGTGTGGCGTGTGTGTGTCACCCAGTGAGAATGGGGTGTGTGGCGTGTGTGTGTCACCCAGTGAGAATGGGGTGTGTGGCGTGTGTGTGTCACCCAGTGAGAATGGGGTGTGTGGCGTGTGTGTGTCACCCAGTGAGAATCGGGTGTGTGGCGTGTGTGTGTCACCCAGTGAGAATGGGGTGTGTACTGTGTGTCACCCAGTGAGAATGGGGTGTGTGCTGTGTCACCCAGTGAGAATGGGGTGTGTGGCGTGTGTGTGTCACCCAGTGAGAATGGGGTGTGTGGCGTGTGTGTGTCACCCAGTGAGAATGGGGTGTGTGGCGTGTGTTTGTCACCCAGTGAGAATGGGGTGTGTACTGTGTGTCACCCGGTGAGAATGGGGTGTGTTCTCTGCGAATAGTTAGTGGAGTTTTCCTGCCACAGATCTACACTCTGAGCCGTGACGCCACACTGTGCGTGTGGCAGTGTGATACGGACCCGGAAGGACTTCTGGCACCTGTTCCCAAGGCCAAGGCTGATCACAAAGTCTCTGCAGAGGACAAGGAAGGGCAGGACCAGAAGGCTGACGTCATCCGTGGGAAATCGGAGTCGGAGCAGGAGAGGGCCGGAAAAGTGAAATATTCCCGGGTTGGGAAGTAAGAGATGGTTGGATACAGATCTCCGCCCATTCCCTCGTTCTTTCACGAGATCCCTCTGTCCCTGTCAACGTAGCTTCCCCTTTCTCTTGTCTCAGTCCATTTGTTTTTGCCCTTCTCCCTTCCCCTGCCCATCTGCCGAGTCCCTCCTGACAAACCCCGTTACCCTATCCTTAGCTCTCTCCCTTACCCCATTCTCCCACTCTTGACACACTCTCCCTTCACTGCCCCATTCTGTTCATTTGCCCCCTCTCCGGTTCTAGACTTGCTCTCTCCCCCTACCCCTTTCTGTTAAGTATTCCCTTCAGTTTCTCTGCCTCCCGTCCCACTCTTGCTGTTTGGTCATTCCTGCTCCAGCTCTGGATCTGTTCTCTACCCGCTGCTCACCTTCCCACTCTCCCTCACCCCATCTCCTGCGGTAGACCTGGTCTGTGCTCCGTATCTCCACACCGTTCATCCCCCACTCTTGGACTTGCTCTCTCCTGCCTCCCCCCGCCTCCTACCATTCATTCACTCCGTCTCCAGCTCTAGACATGCTGTTTGTCTTCCCCGGTTTAGATTTGCCCTCCGCCCCCCCAGCCCCCACTGTGGGCCTGCTCTATCCTTCCTGCCCCATTACATTTGAGCCCCCCACCCTCCCATTCTGGACTTGCTCTCTTCTGTCTCCTCCGTCCCTCCCCCTCTCTTGCTCTTGTTTCCAACCTCTCCTCACCCCCTTCTCTAAGTGACATCTCCCGTTTTTGAAGGTATTTCTTCAACCAAGAGAATGACTTCAACGATCTGACAGCTGCGGCCTACGACAAGAAAACTCACCTGCTGGTTACCGGCTTCGCCTCGGGCATTTTCCATCTGCACGAACTGCCCGAATTCAATCTCATCCACTCCCTCAGGTGGGGCATGGGGTGTGGCTTGGGGGGGGGGGGGGGTGGTGTGAGCTCGAGCTGAGCTCTGTCCTGTTGGGGAGTGTGAGCTCTGTCCTGTTGGGGAGTGTGAGCTCTGTCCTGTTGGGGGGTGTGAGCTCTGTCCTGTTGGGGAGTGTGAGCTCTGTCCTGGGGGTGGGGGGGGTGAGTTCGAGCTGAGTTCTGTCCTGGGGGTGGGGGGGGTGAGTTCGAGCTGAGCTCTGTCCTGGGGGTGGGGGGGGTGAGTTCGAGCTGAGTTCTGTCCTGGGGGTGGGGGGGGTGAGTTCGAGCTGAGCTCTGTCCTGGGGGTGGGGGGGGTGAGTTCGAGCTGAGTTCTGTCCTGGGGGTGGGGGGGGTGAGTTCGAGCTGAGCTCTGTCCTGGGGGGGGGGTGGTGAGTTCGAGCTCTGTCCTGGGGGGGGGGGTGAGCTCGAGCTGAGCTCTGTCCTGGGGGGGGGGGGGTTTGAGCTCGAGCTGAGCTCTGTCCTGGGGGTGGGGGGGGGGGTGAGCTTGAGCTGAGCTCTGTCCTGGGGGGGGGGGGTTTGAGTTCGAGCTGAGCTCTGTCCTGGGGGGGAGGGTGAGCTCTGTCCTGGGGGGGTGGGGGGGGTGAGTTTTAGCTGAGCTCTGTCCTGGGGGGGGGGTGAGTTCGAGCTGAGCTCTGTCCTGGGGGTGGGGGGGGGTGAGCTCGAGCTGAGCTCTGTCCTGGGGGGGTGGGGGGGTGAGCTCGAGTTGAGCTCTGTCCTGGGGGGGGGGGGGGTGAGCTCGAGTTGAGCTCTGTCCTGGGGGGGGGGGGGGGTGAGTTTTAGCTGAGTGTCCTGGGGGGGTGGGGGGGTGAGCTCGAGCTGAGCTCTGTCCTGGGGGGGGGGGGTTTGAGCTCGAGCTCTGTCCTGGGGGTGGGGGGGGGGGTGAGCTCGAGCTGAGCTCTGTCCTGGGGGTGGGGGGGTGAGCTCGAGCTGAGCTCTGTCCTGGGGGTGGGGGGGGGGGTGAGCTCGAGCTGAGCTCTGTCCTGGGGGGGGGGGGTTTGAGTTCGAGCTGAGCTCTGTCCTGGGGGGGAGGGTGAGCTCTGTCCTGGGGGGGTGGGGGGGGTGAGTTTTAGCTGAGCTCTGTCCTGGGGGGGGGGTGAGTTCGAGCTGAGCTCTGTCCTGGGGGTGGGGGGGGGTGAGCTCGAGCTGAGCTCTGTCCTGGGGGGGTGGGGGGGTGAGCTCGAGTTGAGCTCTGTCCTGGGGGGGGGGGGGGTGAGCTCGAGTTGAGCTCTGTCCTGGGGGGGGGGGGGTGAGTTTTAGCTGAGTGTCCTGGGGGGGTGGGGGGGTGAGCTCGAGCTGAGCTCTGTCCTGGGGGGGGGGGGTTTGAGCTCGAGCTCTGTCCTGGGGTTGGGGGGGGGGGTGAGCTCGAGCTGAGCTCTGTCCTGGGGGTGGGGGGGTGAGCTCGAGCTGAGCTCTGTCCTGGGGGTGGGGGGGGGGGGTGAGCTCGAGCTGAGCTCTGTCCTGGGGGGGGGGGTTTGAGTTCGAGCTGAGCTCTGTCCTGGGGGGGAGGGTGAGCTCTGTCCTGGGGGGGTGGGGGGGGTGAGTTTTAGCTGAGCTCTGTCCTGGGGGGGGGGGTGAGTTCGAGCTGAGCTCTGTCCTGGGGGTGGGGGGGGGGTGAGCTCGAGCTGAGCTCTGTCCTGGGGGGGGGGGTTTGAGCTCGAGCTCTGTCCTGGGGGGGGGGGGGGGTGTGAGCTCGAGCTGAGCTCTGTCCTGGGGGGGGGGAGTGTGAGTTCGAGCTGAGCTCTGTCCTGGGGGGGGGGGGGTGTGAGCTCGAGCTGAGCTCTGTCCTGGGGGGGGGGAGTGTGAGTTCGAGCTGAGCTCTGTCCTGGGGGTGGGGGGGGTGAGCTCGAGTTGAGCTCTGTCCTGTGGGGGGGGGGGGGGTGAGCTCGAGTTGAGCTCTGTCCTGGGGGGGGGGGGGGGGTGAGTTCGAGCTGAGCTCTGTCCTGGGGGTGGGGGGGGTGTGAGTTCGAGCTGAGTTCTGTCCTGGGGGGGGGGGGTGAGCTCGAGTTGAGCTCTGTCCTGGGGGTGGGGGGGGTGAGTTCGAGCTGAGCTCTGTCCTGGGGGTGGGGGGGGTGAGTTCGAGCTGAGTTCTGTCCTGGGGGGGGGGGGGGGGTGAGTTCGAGCTGAGTTCTGTCCTGGGGGTGGGGGGGGTGAGTTCGAGCTGAGCTCTGTCCTGGGGGGGGGGGGGTGAGTTCGAGCTGAGTTCTGTCCTGGGGGGAGGGTGAGCTCTGTCCTGGGGGTGGGGGGGGTGTGAGCTCGAGCTGAGCTCTGTCCTGGGGGTGGGGGGGGTGTGAGCTCGAGCTGAGCTCTGTCCTGGGGGTGGGGGGGGTTTGAGCTGAGCTCTGTCCTGGGGGGGGGGGGTTTGAGCTCGAGCTGAGCTCTGTCCTGGGGGGGGGGGTGAGTTCGAGCTGAGCTCTGTCCTGGGGGTGGGGGGGGTGAGTTCGAGCTGAGCTCTGTCCTGGGGGGGGGGTGAGTTCGAGCTGAGCTCTGTCCTGGGGGTGGGGGGGGTGAGTTCGAGCTGAGCTCTGTCCTGGGGGTGGGGGGGGTTTGAGCTGAGCTCTGTCCTGGGGGGGGGGTGAGTTCGAGCTGAGCTCTGTCCTGGGGGTGGGGGGGGTGAGTTCGAGCTGAGCTCTGTCCTGGGGGTGGGGGGGGTTTGAGCTGAGCTCTGTCCTGGGGGTGGGGGGGGTGTGAGTTCGAGCTGAGCTCTGTCCTGGGGGGGGGTGTGAGTTCGAGCTGAGCTCTGTCCTGGGGGTGGGTGGGGTGTGAGCTCGAGCTGAGCTCTGTCCTGGGGGTGGGGGGGGTGAGTTCGAGCTGAGCTCTGTCCTGGGGGGGTGGGGGGGTGAGTTCGAGCTGAGCTCTGTCCTGGGGGTGGGGGGGGTGTGAGCTCGAGCTGAGCTCTGTCCTGGGGGGGTGGGGGGGGTGAGTTCGAGCTGAGCTCTGTCCTGGGGGTGGGGGGGGTGTGAGCTCGAGCTGAGCTCTGTCCTGGGGGGGGGGGTGTGAGTTCGAGCTGAGCTCTGTCCTGGGGGTGGGGGGGGTGTGAGCTCGAGCTGAGCTCTGTCCTGGGGGTGGGGGGGGTGAGTTCGAGCTGAGCTCTGTCCTGGGGGTGGGGGGGGTGAGTTCGAGCTGAGCTCTGTCCTGGGGGTGGGGGGGGGTGTGAGCTCGAGCTGAGCTCTGTCCTGGGGGTGGGGGGGGTTTGAGCTGAGCTCTGTCCTGGGGGGGGGGGGGGTTTGAGCTCGAGCTGAGCTCTGTCCTGGGGGGGGGGTGAGTTCGAGCTGAGCTCTGTCCTGGGGGTGGGGGGGGTGTGAGCTCGAGCTGAGCTCTGTCCTGGGGGGGGGGGGTTTGAGCTCGAGCTGAGCTCTGTCCTGGGGGGGGGGGTGAGTTCGAGCTGAGCTCTGTCCTGGGGGGGTGGGGGGGGTGAGTTCGAGCTGAGCTCTGTCCTGGGGGTGGGGGGGGTTTGAGCTGAGCTCTGTCCTGGGGGTGGGGGGGGTGTGAGCTCGAGCTGAGCTCTGTCCTGGGGGTGGGGGGGGTGAGTTCGAGCTGAGCTCTGTCCTGGGGGGGGGGGTGTGAGCTCGAGCTGAGCTCTGTCCTGGGGGGGGCGGGGAAGGTCTGAGCTCTGTCCTGGGGGTGGGGGGGGGGTGTGAGCTCGAGCTGAGCTCTGTCCTGGGGGTGGGGGGGGTGTGAGCTCGAGCTGAGCTCTGTCCTGGGGGTGGGGGGGGGTGAGTTCGAGCTGAGCTCTGTCCTGGGGGTGGGGGGGGTGAGAGCTCGAGTTGAGCTCTGTCCTGGGGGGGTGGGGGGGTGAGTTCGAGCTGAGCTCTGTCCTGGGGGTGGGGGGGGTGAGCTCGAGCTGAGCTCTGTCCTAGGGGTGGGGGGGGTGAGTTCGAGCTGAGCTCTGTCCTGGTGGGGGGTGTGTGAGCTCGAGCTGAGCTCTGTCCTGGGGGGGGGTGTGAGTTCGAGCTGAGCTCTGTCCTGGGGGGGGCGGGGGGTTTGAGCTCGAGCTGAGCTCTGTCCTGGGGGTGGGGGGGTGAGTTCGAGCTGAGCTCTGTCCTTGGGGGGGGGGGGTGTGAGTTCGAGCTGAGCTCTGTCCTGGGGGTGGGGGGGGTGTGAGCTCGAGCTGAGCTCTGTCCTGGGGGGGGGTGTGAGTTCGAGCTGAGCTCTGTCCTGGGGGTGGGGGGGGTGTGAGCTTGAGCTGAGCTCTGTCCTGGGGGTGGGGGGGGTGTGAGCTTGAGCTGAGCTCTGTCCTGGGGGGGTGGGGGGGTGAGTTCGAGCTGAGCTCTGTCCTGGGGGGGGGGGGGTGAGTTCGAGCTGAGCTCTGTCCTGGGGGTGGGGGGGGTGTGAGCTCGAGCTGAGCTCTGTCCTGGGGGGGGGTGTGAGTTCGAGCTGAGCTCTGTCCTGGGGGTGGGGGGGGTGTGAGTTCGAGCTGAGCTCTGTCCTGGGGGTGGGGGGGGTGAGTTCGAGCTGAGCTCTGTCCTGGGGGTGGGGTGTGAGCTTGAGCTGAGCTCTGTCCTGGGGGAGGGTGAGCTCTGTCCTGTGGTGGGGTTGGTGTGAAGAGGCAGGTGGTTTGGTTGCTAATTTCAGATTGCATGTTAGAACGTAGACCAGTCAGAAACAGGTGAATTGATCATAGGGAACAAAGACATGGCAGACCAATTGAATAACTACTTTGGTTCTGTCTTCACTAAGGAGGACATAAATAATCTTCTGGAAATAGTAAGGGACCGAGGGTCCAGTGAGATGGAGGAACTGAGGGAAATACATGTTAGTAGGGAAGTGGTGTTAGGTAAATTGAAGGGAATAAAGGCAGATAAACCCCCAGGGCCAGATGGTCTGCATCCCTGAGTGCTTAAGGAAGTAGCCCAAGAAATAGTGGATGCATTAGTGATAATTTTTCAAAACTCCTTAGATTCTGGATTAGTTCCTGAGGATTGGAGGGTGGCTAATGTAACCCCACTTTTTAAAAAAGGAGGGAGAGAGAAACCGGGGAATTATCAAAGATGTGATAACAGCACATTTGGAAAGCGGTGAAATCATCGGACAAAGTCAGCATGGATTTGTGAAAGGAAAATCATGTCTGACGAATTTTCTAGAGTTTTTTGAAGATGTAACTAGTAGAGTGGATAGGGGAGAGCCAGTGGATGTGGTATATTTGGATTTTCAAAAGGCTTTTGACAAGGTCCCACACAGGAGATTAGTGTGCAAACTTAAAGCACACGGTATTGGGGGTATGGTATTGATGTGGATAGAGAATTGGTTGGCAGACAGGAAGCAAAGAGTGGGAGTAAACGGGATCTTTTCAGAATGGCAGGCAGTGACTAGTGGGGTACCGCAAGGCTCAGTGCTAGGACCCCAGTTGTTTACAATATATATTAGTGAATTAGACGAGGGAATTAAATGCAGCATCTCCAAATTTGTGGATGACACAAAGCTGGGCGGCAGTGTTAGTTATGAAGAGGATGCAGGGTGACTTGGATAGGTTAGGTGAGTGGGCAAATTCATGGCAGATGCAATTTAATGTGGATAAATGTGAGGTTATCCACTTTGGTTGCAAGAACAGGAAAACAGATTATTATCTGAATGGTGGCCGATTAGGAAAAGGGGAGGTGCAACGAGACCTGGGTGTCATTGTACACCAGTCATTGAAGGTGGGCATGCAGGTACAGCAGGCGGTGAAAAAGGCAAATGGTATGTTGACATTCATGGCAAGAGGATTTGAGTACAGGAGCAGGGAGGTTCTACTGCAGTTGTACAAGGCCTTGGTGAGACCGCACCTAGAGTATTGTGTGCAGTTTTGGTCCCCTAATATGAGGAAAGACATTCTCGCCATAGAGGGAGTACAAAGAAGGTTCACCAGATTGATTGCTGGGATGGCGGGACTTTCATATGAAGAAAGACTGGATCGACTAGGCTTATACCCACTGGAATTTAGAAGATTGAGGGGGGATCTTACTGAAACATAAAATTCTAAAGGGATTGGACAGGCAAGATGCAGGAAGATTGCTTCCGATGTTGGGGAAGTCCAGAACGAGGGGTCACAGTTTAAGGATAAAGGGGAAGCCTTTTAGGACCGAGATGAGGAAAAACTTCTTCACACAGAGAGTGGTGAACCTGTGGAATTCTCTGCCACAGGAAACAGTTGAGGTCGGTTCATTGGCTATATTTAACAGGAAGTTAGATATGGCCCTTGTGGCTAAAGGGATCGGGGGTATGGAGAGAAAGCAGGTACAGGGTTCTGAGTTGGATGATCAGCCGTGATCATACTGAATGGTGGTGCAGGCTCGAGGGGCCGAATGGCCTACTCTTACATCTATTTTCTGTTTCCATGTTTACTCTCATAATCTCTGCCTCTCATAGTCTTATAAAGCTCTATCAGATCTCCCCTCAGCCTCTGCCACTCACGAGAAAACAACCCAAGTTTGTCTAACTTTTCATTATAACACATGCTCTTTAATCCAGGCAGCATCTTCTGCATCTGTCCAGCCATAGCACCTGTCCTCCAAACCAGGCAGTATCCTGGTACACCTCTTCTGTACCCTCTCCAAAGCCTCGATGCTCGTCCTTGAGCAGAACTGTATAGAATATTCCTGCTAAGTTGAGGCGTTTTCCTGGGGGTAGGTGGTGCGGAGAAGTGGGTGAGGGAGATGAGTGCTGAGGTGTGGGGGAAGTCAGAAATTGAGGCTCCCTCCTGTAGGGGTGGAGCCTCCCTTTGCAGGGTCAGGCTGCTGAACCGTCACCTGACCCCCATCTTGTCTCCAGTATTTCAGACCAGAGGATCGAGTCCATCTCCATCAACAGCTCCGGGGACTGGATTGCATTTGGAAGCTCAGGTGAGGTCTCTCCCCCTTCTCACCCACCCCACGGTTTCTGGGCTCTGTTTCTTTTTGCCCTGGTGGTGTAGCGATTAGTGTGACACTATGAGGTGTTTCGGAGCTCAATTCTGGTGCCATTCTGTAAGGAGTCTTTGTACATTCTCCCCTTGGACTGTGTGGGTTACCTCCAGGTGCTCTGGTTTCCTCCCACAGTTCCAAGACCTATCGGGTAGGTTAATCAGTCACTGTAAATCCCAGGATTAGGTTTGAGTTATCGAGGTTGCTGGGGGGCTGGAAGAGTCTCTTCCATGCTATAAGGAAAGTGTAATTATCATTCAGCCATACATGAACACAGCCAAGTGAAACAGCGTGCCTCCGATGCCGAGGTGCAAAACAGAACCGACAGTCACACAGCACAAGGCATATATAGCACAAAACACACAAAAAAGATATATAGCCCAAGTCCCTGAATGTCATGTCCTGTCCATTGATGATGCCTGGGATGTTGTCGACAAGAACAAGCATATCGCAGTCTCATCATCACAGCCTTAGACAAACGCAATCCTGCTTCTCTTCCACTGAGCAAACACTGGAGAGCAGCACTGACCAGGATTCTGGGTTGGCTGTAGTTGGGAACACCAAGGGTCCTGAGCCAATGGGTGGTCCACAAACCCCTTGGGAAATTGTGTTGTTTTTGGATTCCTTGTGGTGGGATTTATTGGTTCCGATTATTTAATTCTTAGATTAAACTGTTCAATTGTTTTTTTTTGGCAGTTTAACAATTAATTGCTTGTATTTTATGTAATTACTTATATGTACCTAACAGTTTAATATGCCTCCTAGTGGCCATGGGATGTAAATGCAAGTTTAGTGTGCTCCGCCTCGTGTTTATGCAAAGTATGATTCTGGAAGCTTCTGTTGGTGCTGCATTATTTGGATAAGAGCTTTCTCATTTGAATGGAAATTTCCTTATCCATGAGTATAAAATCTGACCACAAGCTCAGCACCATCTTAATATCTTAGCCTTCTGTTTCTCCCTTCACTTATAGACCTCTATCACTGTTCGTTTGAATGTCTCTTTGGTTCAATCACGCATAACAAGTGATTGTGAAGCAATGAGTTTTTGGAATCTTTCAGAAATCAGGGAAGAGGCATAAAGCTTGTTGTTTCGTGGCTAAGTGGGTTGGTTACAGAGTCATACAACACAGAAACAGGCCCTTTAGCCCATCCCATCCATACTGACCAAGGTGCCATGGAAGATAGTCCTATTTGCCTGTGTTTGGCTCTAAAGGAGTTTCATCAGGGAGGTGTGAGGGGCTGCATTTTAGAACAACTATTTACTATCCCTCAGTTCCATTTTCCTGCATTTTCTTAGAGTTATAGAACACCACAGCACAGACATGCCCTTTTGGCCCATCTAGTCTCTGCCAAACCATTAATCTGCCTCGTCCCATCAACCTGCACCTGGACCACAGCCCTCCGTACCCCTCCCTCCGTGTACCCATCCAAATTTCTCCTGTGTTGAAATCAAACCCACGTCCACCACTTCTACTGGCAGCTCGTTCCACACTCACTAACCTCCCCTCAAGTTTCCCGTACCTGTTCCAGCTTTTTAGCCTTTGATTGTAGCAACACAAACAAAATGCTGGAGGAACTCAGCAAGTCATGCAGCACCTATAAGGAGAACTAGACAGTTGACATTTCAGGCCAAGACCCTTATCAGGACTGGAAGGGAAGGGGAAGGTGACTGGTGAGACCAGGTGTGTGAGGGAGGGAGATGATGGAGGGGAAGGAGTCTGATAGGAGAAAATGGGATGGGCACCGGAGGAGGCAATAGGCAAGTGAGTAGAAGGGATAAGAGACCAGAGAAGAGAATCAAAGAAGGAAAGGGGAATGGGGAAAAATGACTGGAAGTTGAACATACCGTCAGGTTGGAGGGCACCCAGGCGGAGAGTGAGAGTGAGAGCCTTTGCCTGTGTTGCAGGTCTGGGACAGCTGCTGGTGTGGGAGTGGCAGAGTGAGAGCTACGTGCTGAAGCAGCAGGGACATTTCAACAACATGGTTACGCTGTCTTACTCTCCCGATGCCCAGTACATCGTCACAGGGGGTGACGATGGCAAGGTAAGTCTACCTCCGCATCCATGCGCCTCTGTTGGACTCCTGAACGCCCTCATTTGACCATAAATGGTCCAGCAGCAGAATTAGGCCGTCGAGTCTGCTTTGCCATTCCAACTCGGCTGATTTCAACTCCATCCTCCTGCCTTCTCCCTGTAACCTTGATGCCCCACCCCACATCAGCCCTTAAGATGTGCTGGCGTTGGAGAGGGTCCAGAGGAGGTTCACGAGAAAGATTCCAGGAATGAAAGTGTTGACAAATGAGGAATGTTTGACAGCTCGGAGCTGTAATTGCTGGAGTTTGGAAGAATGAGGGAAGAATCTCATTGAAACCTATTCAATATTGAAATAGAGTGGATGTGGAGAGGATGGGCGAGTCTGGGACGAAGGGCACAGCCTCAGATTAGAGGGATGTCCATTTAGGACAGAGATGAGGAGGAATTTCTTTAGCCAGATGGTGGTTAATATGTGGATTTTGTTGTCACAGATGGCTGTGGAGACTGTGTTATTGGGTATATTTAAAGCAAAGGTTGATAGGTTCTTGATTAGTCAGGGCATTGGATCACAGGGAGAAGGCAGAGTGGGGTTGAGAGGGATAATAAATTAATCACAATGGATGGCAGAGCAAACTTGATGGGCTGAATGGCCTAATTCTTCTCTATTTCTTATGGTCTATGACAGGCAACGGGTCTGAAAGGAAGAAACAACCTTCACCTGAATCTCATCTCAAGGATGTTTGTGCATGCATATCTCCAGATTATTATCACATTGGGATTTAGATTTATTAATCACATGTACATCAAAACAATATTGTGAAATGCATTAACAACCTACACAGCCTGCAAGTATCCCCACACGTTCCAAGCTGAAACTGCTTTATTTGACAAACTTCCATTTTGTGTTAAACATCCAAGGAAAAATCTAATTTAACTCTTTCCTTGCACCTTGTTGGTGTGCAAGAGATTCTGCAGTGGCTGGAAGTCTTGAACAACAAACACAAAATGCTGGAGGAACTCAGCAGGCCAGGCAGTATCAATGGAAAAAAAGTACAGTTGAGCCATTTTGTCTGTGTTACGTGGATTTCCAGCATTTGCAGATTTTCCTTAATTGTGTGCATGACAAGGGTTGAGAAATAGATGTAAGAGAGGAAAATGTGAGGTGATAACTATAACCAAGAGGGATTCTGTAGAGGCTGTAAGACTTGAACAACACACACAAGATGCTGGAATGACTCAGCATGTCAGGCAGCGTCTGTGGAGAGGAGTAAACATTTGGTGTTTTCGGTGGTGCTTGAAGACTGACCACGTTATCTCTCCCATTAGGTGAAGGTTTGGAATACCAGCAGCGGTTTCTGCATTGTGACGTTTAGTGAACACACCAGCTCTGTTACCGCAGTTACCTTCAACTCTACCGGCTTTGTTGTGGTCAGTGCCTCTCTGGACGGCACGGTGAGGGCGTTTGATCTTCACAGGTGAGACAAGGATGCGTTTGGCTCGTCCCCGTGCCGCTCAGCTTGCATACTCTGAATGGGGTCTGCTCCTGAGAGAATGTTACCCTGCACAGGGCGTACACACAAGATGAAGATAGGTGGTCATGATTTCTCCCAATCACCGTTCACAGTAACTGTTCCTCAAATCCTGAAACTCCAAACACATGGTCACTGGAACATGCACTCAGTGTTCCGTATGCCTGCTCGTTAACACACATACCTAATCAGCCAATTGAGCTAGCACTCTTTGCACCGCTTACTTTTTATACTGTAACTTACAGTAGGTTTTCGATGTACAGTCTGTGTATCAGTGGGGAATTGGTTCCGGGACCCCCCCCCCCCACCCCCACGGATGCACAAGTCCCTTATTTAACCTGTCTCAGTGCGGTGGTCTCAGGACTCAGCGGCGCAGCTCTGAATCTGCAGTGTTTCTGTTCATGAAGATAATGACAATCACGATTGAAAATAAAGTGGAAGTAATAAAGTGATCAGAAAGAGGTGAAACACCATCGGCTACAGTTGGTCAACGATTGGAGCAATTTTAATGCAGCATGTGAAAGGCCCTGCCCCGATGAAAGCTACAATTATTACTGAGCAATGCAGTGGTTTAATTATTGAAATACATACGTTTCTTAAGTGTTTTATATACATAGAAAGGTAAAATATATACTATATACTAAGACAAACGTTTGACTAACTGACGCTAAATAATACCGGATGTACCCGTTCCGACTTCAAATCCGACTGAAAGACGGGCTCAGGAACGGAGCTCGTTCATAACCCGGGGACTGCTTGTACTTTAAAATCATCTGTAGATTACTTATAATACCCAGTACAATGTAAATGCTATGTAAATAATTGTTATACTGTATTGTTTAGGGAATAATGACAAGATAAAATAGTCTGTACATGCTTGAACAGCAAGTGCTGGAGAGAACTTTGGGGCTTTCCAGATCCGTGGTTGGTTGAATCCGCGCACGTGGGACCCGCAGATGAGGAGGGCCGACTGTATTGCACTGTACTGCCACAGAACAATGTGGCACGATTAACACCTTGTTAATTTCGCAAAGTAGTCGTACCTGTTTGCTAATGCAAGGATCTAATCAGCTAATCATGGGGCAACAACTCAATGCATAAAAGCATGCTGACATGGTCTTTGATCCACAGCATCTGCAATTGTATTTTTCTGTCAAGAGGTTCAGTTGTTGTTCAGACCAAACATTAGAATGAGGAAGAAATGTGATGATTGTTGGTGCCATGGGTGGTTTGAGTATCTTAGAAATTGCTGATCTCGTGGGATTTTCATACACAGCAGTCTTTAGAGCAGCCTTTCTCTAACCTTTGGGGAACCCTTGCATAAAAGTTCATATATCTACAGCTCACGGTAAGTTCATATATCTACAGCTCACGGTATGTGAGCGTGATCAGTAAATTGTAGATATACTAATCCAAAAATATTTGTCAAAGCTCTTTTGAGTAGAAAATGAATTTTTAGCCAATTCAATCTTTCTTGAAATTACTCTCGCTTTCCCTTACATAAATTTTAAAAACTCATTAGGTAAACATAATAAATTTCTGTAAAATAACTGGCTTAAGCCAAAATGGGATTTAATTTTTCTAAAGGTAGGCCTGGTAGATTTAATTTAAATAAAGGTTATGAATTGATTTTAATTATGTTATTTACAGCTGGAAAATTTATTGACAATGTTGAATGGTAAAGGTGCTAAAAACTATAAGCCAAGCAATATGAATAAAAATAAGACAAAATTTTATACAGGCCTTTTTGGAAAAACAAACATTTTCTTACAAAATGACATGATCGGCCTAGCATGTGAAATCGGTGCTTGTTTTTTGCTGCATAGATAATTCTGGGTTGAACTTAAGATAAGCACGCATGAATTTCACCTTCAACTGAAATGAGACGATTTCTGGCCTTGCTCTTGATGCTTTATAAACAAGAAAAAGCTTACTCACACACATAAGAAGTTGAAAATGTAGCAAAACGTTTATTGGTTTCCTGTAAATAGCAGGATACTCTTCTTTCTCAGAAATCCAGAACTTGCCCAGGGACATGTCAGTAAATCTTATCAGACTGTAGCTCACTAAGTTCTTTCTCTTCTCTGAAAATCAAGTTTTTAGAGAAAGGGTCCCTCACCCAGTCATACACTTGTGTTGAAAGGGAGGGAAAATACTGTTCAGTTTTGTTCTGTAGTTCTTCCCGGTGGTTTTCATTAAGAGTCGAGACTTTCTGATCCTTCCTCACTCTCAAGCCCAAGCAGTAATGGAAACATTTCAAGATTTCCTTTTGCAACATGATTTTTCCAAAGACTCAGTTTCCTTTTAAATCCAAGAAGCTTGTCACTTAAAGTCAGAACATTTTCTCCAGAGACTTATTCAACTAATTCATATGATGAAAAATGCCTGCTAAGAAGGCTAGTTTCTGCAGCCATTCTTCATCGTCAAAGCACGCAGCAAAATCTGGCCTACTATTTTCTTGAAAGTACTCCTGCAAATCACCTTCCAGCTCAAACACCCTGTTGTTTGAGATTGCTGTGCTCCTTGTCCAGGTTTTCACACAGTTTTTTTTTAAACATTCTCAAATGAACTGGTCTTTGTTTAATAAAGTAAACAATTTTTATAACATCATCCAGAACTTTTTCTTTTCATCTCCAAGAGCTTTTGGCATTAGCACCTCTCAGTGAAGAAAGCAGTGTTTTGTGACAAGTTCAGGATTTTCTTTCTTAAACGAGAAATAAAACCTCTTATGGAGTCAACAATTGATGTGGCACCATCAGTACAACACAGTTCCTCCAAGACAGACCTTTTATTTTCCAATATGAAGACAAAACATTAAATATATTTTGGCCCTTGATTATTTCAGGCAGTTCTTTGCAACAGAAAAAGTCTTTTAGAATTTCACCATCATTTAAAAATTTTACAAATCCTCTAACGTGACATTTATTGGTGAATTCTGTTGACTTATCAACCTGGATAGAGAAGCTGTTCTTCAGTTTATCACACAAAACCTCATCAGCGTCATATGACATGTTGTACGAGAGCCAACCAGGGACAAGACTATTCTGGATTTAGTGTTATGTAATGAACAGGATTTGATAAGCGATCTTGCAGTAAAGAAGCCATTAGGAGGTAGTGATCATAATATTATAAGTTTTTATCTGCAATTTGAGAAGGATAAGGGCAGCTCGGAGGTGTCAGTGTTGCAGTTGAACAGGGGAAACTATGGAGCCATGAGGGAGGAGCTGGCCAAAGTTGACTGGACGGATAGCCATTCACTGAAGGTGAATGAGCAAGTGCAGCAGGCAGTGAAGAAGGCTAATGAAATGTTGGCCTTTATTACAAAGGGAATTGAGTACAAGAGCAAGGAAATCCTCTTGCATTTGTAGAGAGCCCTGGTGAGACCACACCTGGAGTATTGTGTACAGTTTTGGTCTCCAGGGTTAAGGAAGGACATCCTGGCTGTAGAGGAAGTGCAGTGTAGATTCACAAGGTTAATTCCTGGGATGTCTGGACTGTCTTACGCAGAGAGGTGAGAGAGACTGGGCTTGTACACGCTGGAATTAAGGAGATTCAGAGGGGATCTGATTGAAACATAACAAGATTATTAAGGGATTGGACAAGATAGAGGCAGGAAATATGTTCCAGATGCTGGGAGAGTCCAGTACCAGAGGGCATGGTTTGAGAATAAGGGGTAGGTCATTTAGGACAGAGTTAAGGATAAACTTCGTCTCCCAGAGAGTTGTGGAGGTGTGGTATGCACTGCCTCAGAAGGTAGTGGAGGCCAATTCTCTGGATGCTTTCAAGAAGGAGCTAGATAGATATCTGATGGATAGGGGAATCAAGGGATATGGGGACAAAGCAGGAACCGAGTATTGATAGTAGATGATCAGCCATGATCTCAGAATGGCGGTGCAGGCTCGAAGGGCCGAATGGTCTACTTCTGCACCTATTGTCTATTGTTATCAATGCGTCAGCTTATCATACTGTTTGAGAGTGAAATCTTTTCGATTTCTCTTACTGCATTTTGTCCTAGCATTTTACTTACAATAATTTTGCATACTGGCATTATTAGGTTCTCACCAACTGCATGACTTTTTTCTTTTCTGGGTAGTAAGTTCTGCTACTAAGTAACAAACAGGAGAAAACCTGCAGATGTTGGAAATCCAAGCAACACCACAAAATGCTGGAGGATCCCAGTAGGACCCTACAGAGTCCTGCTGAAGGGTCTCAGCCCGAAACATCAACTGTACTCTTCTCCATAGATGCTGCCTGGCCTGCTGAGTTCCTCCGGCATTCTGTATGTGTTGCTGCTACTAAATAGCTTGCTTCCTGAACCTTTTAGCTGACTGTGACTCTTAACAAAAGTTTTACTCTATTTTGAGATTCCAATAGATGTTTAAAATAATAATCAGCACTTTTATGTGTCATATGGCTGTGATTTGTAGTTAAGTGTCTTTTCAATTTTGCTGGAGCCATTGCTACATTTATAAGTTGTTTTGCCACAGGCCAGGTACAATGGAACAGGACAACTTGGACCACCAGTCCATGGAAAACCATTGATAAGTAGCTTTTATTGTAAAGACAGACTTTTTTGTGTCCATTGTTGCACTAGTGAAATGACTCGGGGGGTTTGTAATTCTTCATCTTTAATCTGATCAGAATTGCCCATAGGCCGAGGCCTAGAGTGCTGCTCTCGCATTTCACACCTCTCTTCAAAAATTGTCATATTGGACCGTCTTTAGAATGAAAATTTCCCTCCAATTTTCTACTACACTGGTAGAGTTTGTTTGCTCCTGTAAGGGGAAGTTGAGGGAGATAATTTGGGAGGAAGGGAACTCAACCAAATAGACATGGTCTTGCTGTGCATTGCCATACTGGGCTGATAGACCTCAAACACGATTGCTAATGGGGTTGTTCGGTCACTGCCTATCACCAATACGCAAAGCTCCAAAGAGGATGTTTATTTTTTTTGTTGTGGAACCCGGTTGAGAAACCTGCTCAGAGAATGGTATGTAAAATAAAAAACTTGCAGTGGGCAGCAGTTCTGTGGGTGGTAATGCTTTGTTAATGAGAGGAGTCAGAGGAGAATGGGCAGACAGTAACACAGATAAGCATGCGTTACAACAGTGGTGTACAGAAGAGCATCTCTGAATGTACAACCTGTCGAACCATGAAGTGGATGGTTACGGCAGCAGAAGACCATGAACATACACTCAGCAGCCGCTCTATTCAGGCGACCACGTCTGTGCTCTCCGTGAGACCAAATGAAACTGATCTCATCGGCCCGTGATGTAGGACGGAGGGGTTAGATTGATCTTAGAGTAGGTCACAACATTCTAGGTTGAAGGTCCAGCACTGCCGTCCTGTTCTTTATCTTCCTTTTCAATATCATTATTATATCGGCTTCCACTAGCACCCCTGGCAGCCCTTTCCAAGGACCCACCACTATGTACATGGAGAAAAAAATCTTGCCTCACAAATTGCCTTTAGTTTTTTCCTTCGCATGTTAAACCTGCACACTAGTATTTGAAATTTCCATCTTGGGCAAATGAATGTTTGCCCTGTCTTTATTCCCAAACTTTTACAGACTTCTATCAAGTCTCTCCTCAGCCTCACATCTCCAGAAAAACATCGGAAGTTTGTCTAAAGTCTCCTTATAGTGAATAATCCAGGCAGCATCCTGGCCAACATTCTTCTTGATCTGTTCTGTTTGCTATAACCTAAAAATGCTCCAAAAAATATACCAAACATTGCTTTCCTTTTTGGGGACAAGTAACAGTTTACAGCACTGGCAAACTGGGTTCAGTTGCTGCTGTTGTCTGAAAGGAGTTTGTATGTTCTCCCCATGGCCATCCTCCGGATGCTTTGGTTTCCTCCCACAGTCCAAAGACTGTGTTTAATTGGGTGGTGTGGGCTCGTTACACTGGAAGAGCCTGTTACTGTTACCTGTAAATAAATAAATGCTTGTTGACTCCTCAGTCGTCTTGTTATTTTCCAAGTGCCCTTTTTCACCTCTTTAAATAACATACCTGTGCTCTCCCTATCACCCTCCTGTCCTCCCTTTGCAGGTATCGGAACTTCCGCACATTCACATCCCCACGACTCACTCAGTTCTTCTGCCTGGCTCTGGATTCAAGTGGAGAGATTGTGTGTGCAGGCTCACAGGATTCCTTCGAGGTGTTCGTCTGGTCCATGCAGAGCGGTCGGCTGCTCGATGTAAGTGTGGAATCTATTACTTCCTCATGCATATGGTTCCATCCTGAACTGGTGTGGATAACTTCACTCACCTTAGCACTGAACTGATTCCACAACCAACAAGCTCACTTTTCAAGGACTTGACAATTCATCTTCACAGTGTTTCTTCCTTCATTCGTACATTCACTCATTTATTAATTTGTTTGTATTTGCACAGTTTTTCAGCTTTTGCACATTAGTTGTTAGTCTGACTTTGCATTTGTGGATTCTATTGTATTTTTTGTTATTCGACTCTGAGTGCCCGCAGAAAAATGAATCTCAGGGTAGTTTATGGTCTCCTTAAGGTAATGAAGAGTCCTTTTGGCATGTTGGCTTTCATAAATCAGGGTACTGAGTACAGGAGATGGGATGTTGAAGTTGTATAAGACATTGATGAGGCCTAATCTGGAGTATCATGTGCAGCTCTGGTCACTTCACTACAAACAAGATTGAAAGATTGCAGAGAAAATTGAAAAGGATGTTGCTACAACTTGAGGGCCTGAAGTATAGGAAAAGGTTGAGTAACATGGAAAACCTACAGCACAGTAAGGCCCTTTGGCCCACAATGCTGTGCCGAACATGTACTTAATATAGAAATTACCTAGGGTTACCCATAGCCCTCTATTTTTCAAAGCTCCATGTACCTGTCCAGGAGTCTCTTAAAAGACCCTATCGTATCCGCCTCCACCACCGTTGCTGGCAGCCCATTCCATGTACTCACCACTCACTGCGTAAAAATTTTTTTATCCCTGACATCTCCTCTGTAGCTGCTACCCAGCATCTTAAACCTGTGCCCTCTTGTGGCAGCCCTGGGGAAAAAGCCTCTGACTATCCACATGATCAATGTCTCTCATCATCTTATACACCTCTATCAGGTCACCTCTCATCCTCCATCACTCCAAGGAGAAAAGGCCGAGTTCACTCAACCTATTCTTATAAGGCATGCTCCCCAATCCAGGCAACATCCTTGTAAATCCCCCGGCACCCTTTCTATAGTTTCCACATCCTGTAGTGAGGCGACCAGAACTGAGCACAGTACTTCAAGTGGGGTCTGACCAGGGTCCTGTACAGCTGCAACGTTACCTCTCAGCTCCTAAACTCAATCCAATGGTTGATGAAGGCCAATACACCGTACGCCTTCTTAACCACAGAGTGAACCTGCGCAGCAGCTTTGAGTGTTCTATGGACTCAGACCCCAAGATCCCTCTGATCCTCCACACTGCCAAGAGTCTTACCATTAATACTATATTCTGCCATCATATTTGACCTACCAAACTGAACCACTTCACACTTATCTGGGTTGAACTCCATCTGCCACTTCTCAGCCCAGTTTTGCATCCTATCAATGTCTCGCTGTAACCTCTGACAGCCCTCCACACTATCGACAACACCCCCAACCTTAGTGTCATCAGCAAATTTACTAACCCATCCCTCCACTTCCTCATCCAGTTCACTTATAAAAATCACAAAGAGTAAGGGTCCCAGAACAGATCCCTGAGGCACCCCACTGGTCACCGACCTCCATGCAGAATATGACCCATCTACAACCACTCTTTGCCTTCTGTGGGCAAAGCAAGGTCCCCTTGGATCCCATGCCTCCTTACTTTCTCAATAAGCCTTGCATTGGGGTACCTTGTCAAATGCCTTGCTGAAATCCATATACAGTACATCTACTGCTCTTCCTTAGTCACATCCTCAAAAATTCAATCAGGCTCGTAAGGCACAACCTGCCTTAGACAAAGCCATGCTGACTATTTCTAATCATATTATACCTCTCCAAATGTTCATAAATCCTGCCTCTCAGGATCTTCTCCATCAACTTAATAACAACTGAAGTACGACTCATTAGTCTGTAATTTAGTGGGCTATCTCTACTCCCTTTCTTGAATAAGAGAACAACATCCACAACCCTCCAATCTTCTGAAACCACTCCCATCCCCATTGATGATGCAAAGATCATCGCCAGAGGCTCAGCAATCTCCTTCCTCACCTCCCACAGTAGCCTGGTGTACATCTCCGGTCCTGGAGACTTATCCAACTTGATGTTTTCCAAAAGCTCCAGCACATCCTCCTACTTAATATCTACATGCTCAAACTTTTCAGTCTGCTGTAAGTCATCCCTACAATCGCCAAGATCCTTTTCCATAGTGAATACTGAAGCATTACATACCTCTGCTGTCTCCTCCAGTTCCATATACACTTTTCCACTGTTACAGTCGATTGGTCCTATTCTCTCACAACTTATCCTCTTGTTCTTAACATACTTGCAGAATGTCTTGGGGTTTTCCTTATTTCTGCCCACCAAGGCCTTCTCCTGGCCCCTTCTGGCTCTCCTAATTTCCTTCTTAAGCTCCTTCCTGCTAGCCTCATAATCTTCTAGATCTCTAACATTGCCTAGTTTTTTGCCCCTTTTGTAAGCATTTCTTTTCTTCTTGACTCAATTTACAACAGCCTTTGTACACCACGGTTCCTGTACCCTACCATCCTTTCCCTGTCTCATTGGAGCGTACCGACGCAGAATGTCATGCATATCCCCCGAGTATTTGCCACGTCTCCTATCGTACATTTCCCTGAGAATTTCCCAATTTATACTTCAAGTTCCTGCCTGATAGTTTCATATTTCTCCATACTCCAATTAAGCGTTTTCCTCACTTGTCTGTTCCTATCCCTCTCCAATACTATGGTAAAGGAGATAGAATTGATTCCACTATATCCAAAATGCTCTCCCACTGAGAGACCTGACACCTGACCAGGTTCATTTCCCAATACCAGATCAAGTACAGCCTCTCCTCTTGTAGGATTATCTACACCTTCCTGAACACACCTAACAAACTCCACCCCATCTAAACCCCTTATCCTAGGGGCAATATTTGGGAAATTAAAATCTCTCACCACAACCCTGTTATTATTACACCTTTCCAGAATCCGTTTCTATCTGCTCCACGATGTCCCTGTTACAATTGGGTGGTCTATAAAAAAATACCCAGTAGAGTTATTGACCCCTTCCTGTTCCTAATCTCCACCCACAGAGACTCTGTAGACAATCCCTCCATGCTTTCCTCCTTTTCTGCAGCCGTGACACTATCTCTGATCAACAGTGCCACGCCCCCACCTTATTTGCCTCCCTCCCTGACCTTTCTGAAACATCTAAAACCCTTTCCT
The DNA here is from genome assembly GCF_030144855.1 of Hypanus sabinus. Lineage (NCBI taxonomy): Eukaryota > Metazoa > Chordata > Chondrichthyes > Myliobatiformes > Dasyatidae > Hypanus > Hypanus sabinus. The sequence goes on from NC_082709.1 coordinate 188,391,653, forward strand.
GCCCCTGAGACATCCAAGTCTCTGTAATGGCCACGACATCATAGCTCCAAGTACCAATCCATGCTCTCAGCTCATCTGCTTTCTTCATGATGCTCCTTGCATGAAAATAGACACATCTCAAACCATCAGTGTGAGCGCATCCCTTCTCTATCACCTGCCTGTTCTCCCTCTCACACTGCCTACAAGCTTTCTCTATTTGTGAGTCAGCTACCCCTTCCTCCTTCTCTTCAGTTTGATTCCCACCCCCCAATGATTCCAGTTTGAACTCTCCCAGTAGCCTTAGCAAACCTCCCTGCCAGGATATCGGTCCCCCTCGGATTCAAGTGCAACCCGTCCTTTTTGTACAGGTCACACCTGCCCCAATGATCCAGAAATCCCTGCCCCTGCTCCAGTCCCTCCACATTTATCCTCCACCTCTTTCTATTCCTATACTCACTATCGTGTGGCACAGGCAGTAATCCTGAGATTACTACCATTGACGTCCTGCTTCTCAGCTTCTTTCCTAACTCCCTGTAGTCTGTTTTCAGGACCTCCTCCCTTTTCCTACCTATGTTGTTGCTAGCAATATGTACCATGACCTTTGGCTGTTCTCCCTCCCACTTCAGGATATCGTGGATGGGATCAAAAACATCCAGGACCCTGGCACCTGGGAGGCAAACTACCATCCGAGTTTCTTTTCTGCATCCACAGAATTGCCTGTCTGACCCCCTAACTATAGAGTACCCTATCACTACTGCCTTCCTCTTCCTTTCCCTACCCGTCTGAGCCACAGGGCCAGACTCTGTGCTAGAGGCACGGCCACTGTTGCTTCCCTCCCAACAGTACTCAAACAGAAGTATTTATTGACAAGGGGGCAGCCCTTGGGGCACTCTCTAGTATCTGACTCTTGCCTTTTGCTCTCCTGACTGTTACCCACTTATCTGTCTCCCAACGCCCCAGTGTGTCTACTTGCCTATAGCCCCTTTGTATCACCACCTCACTTACCCTGACCAGACAAAGGTCAAGTAGATTAGGACTATTTTCAAGATTGTAGGAGAATGAGGGAAGATCTCATAGTTTCCAAAATTATGAGGGGTTAGCGCAGAATAGGTTGGTACGGACTAGATGGGCTGAAGGGCCTGTTTCTGTGCTGTACTGTTGTAACTTGTATCCAAACCCGTCCAGGCAGCAGGGAGGAGGAGGGTGGAGTTGGCGAGTTGGTGATAGATAGCAGGTCTGGTGGAGTGGGATAGGGCTGAACATCTATTAACTTGTGTGGTGGGTGCCCACCTTCCATGGCTTCTGTCTCTGAGCCCACTTCTTTGGCAAGGCTTCCCTTCCCTGCACCAATGACCCCTTTGTGGGACACCACACTCTGGCCTTCTCACTCTGGATCTTTCCATCGCTTATTGCTGCTGAGACATTTGTTGTCTCAACTTCAGCATTCTTCTCCCCTTCTGCATGCCTTGCCGTTCACTCTCTGCACCATCAACCTGCAGTCAAAGGCAGTGCTCCTGCTGGTGGACTGGCCTCTACCTTGCTGAGGCCAGGTGGTGACAGTATAACCCCTCCTGTTACATATCCCTCGAAGAGAATCCCACTGAGGAGCCTTAGGCCCTTGTCTCGCACCCTCTCCAGCCTCTTCTGCTCTGGAGATCTCCCAGAACTACTTCCCTGGACTTAGTCAGAGTGACGGGGTGGAGATACGTCTCTACCAAAGGAGGTGTAAGGCTCTCCTTCCCTTCGCTGGCCTGCAGGTCACCCCGGGCAAGGTGCAGCCCCTGCTGCCAGTGCCAGTGGTGGATGCAGGTTTGGTTTCCATTTTTAAAAGATTTTGAATAGGTAGATGCATGGAGGGCTGTGGTCCAGATTCAGGTTGATGGGACTGGGCCCAAGGGACTGTGTCTGTGCTGTAGTGCTCTATGACTTACCAAACCCTTGACAGCCACTGAGAGGTAGAGAGGAGGAAGGGTAGCGGGCGAGCCGGAGGTGGGCAGCGAGTCTGGGTGGAGTGAAGACATCTGTTACCTGTGTGTGCTCTGTGATCAGACAGGTGTGTGTTTTGTGACCCCCGTTCACTGTTTCACAGGTGCTGGCAGGACACGAGGGACCGGTGAGCAGCCTGAGTTTTAGCCCCACACAAACCATCCTGGTCAGCGCTTCCTGGGATAAGACGGTGAAGCTGTGGGATATGGCTGACAGCTGGAAGACAAAGGAGACTCTCCGCATGACCTCTGATGGTGAGCACGTCATCTCAGCTACACACCGTGTATAGTCATGGACCAAGAGACACCGGTCAGTGTACAGATCTCCCCCCGAGAGAGGGGCTGAGAGACACCGGTCAGTGTACAGATCTCCCCCCGAGAGAGGGGCTGAGAGACACCGGTCAGTGTACAGATCTGCCCCCGAGAGAGGGGCTGAGAGACACCGGTCAGTGTACAGATCTGCCCCCGAGAGAGGGGCTGAGAGACACCGGTCAGTGTACAGATCTCCCCCCGAGAGAGGGGCTGAGAGACACCGGTCAGTGTACAGATCTGCCCCCGAGAGAGGGGCTGAGAGACACCGGTCAGTGTACAGATCTGCCCCCGAGAGAGGGGCTGAGAGACACCGGTCAGTGTACAGATCTCCCCCCGAGAGAGGGGCTGAGAGACACCGGTCAGTGGACAGATCTCCCCCCAAGAGAGGGGCTGAGAGACACCTGTCAGTGTACAGATCTGCCCCCGAGAGAGGGGCTGAGAGACACCGGTCAGTGTACAGATCTCCCCCTGAGAGAGGGGCTGAGAGACACCGGTCAGTGTACAGATCTCCCCCCGAGAGAGGGGCTGAGAGACACCAGTCAGTGTACAGATCTCCCCCCGAGAGAGGGGCTGAGAGACACCAGTCAGTGTACAGATCTCCCCCCGAGAGAGGGGCTGAGAGACACCTGTCAGAGTGCTGCTCTCCCCCCGAGAGAGGGGCTGAGAGACACCGGTCAGTGTACAGATCTCCCCCCGAGAGAGGGGCTGAGAGACACCGGTCAGTGTACAGATCTGCCCCCGAGAGAGGGGCTGAGAGACACCGGTCAGTGTACAGATCTGCCCCCGAGAGAGGGGCTGAGAGACACCTGTCAGAGTGCTGATCTCCCCCCGAGAGAGGGGCTGAGAGACACCGGTCAGTGTACAGATCTCCCCCCGAGAGAGGGGCTGAGAGACACCAGTCAGTGTACAGATCTCCCCCCGAGAGAGGGGCTGAGAGACACCTGTCAGTGTACAGATCTCCCCCCGAGAGAGGGGCTGGGGAACAGAGAGAGAGGGAGAGAGAACGAACCAGTCAGTGTACAGATCTCCTCCTGAGGGAGAGGGACTAAGAGACACCAGTGTACAAAGAAAAGGACTGGGGATAGAGTAGCATGTTGTCTGTCTGTACAATGAGAAGGGTGTTTGAACCAATTACTGTCTCTCTGTCTATGGGGCATCACTGACACTCTGTCCTTGTCTCCCCCAGCTTTGGCGGTCACCTTCCGACCGGATGGCAAGGAACTGGCGGTGGTGACCCTGAACGGACAGATCACGTTCTGGGACGTGCAGGAGGCGGTGCAGACAGGTTCCGTTGAGGGCCGGCATGACCTGCAGATTGGACGCAGGGAGCAAGACCGCATCACCGCTAAGCAGTCCGCCAAGGGCAGGTACTCCGAGGGTCCACCATGGATGGGGGGGTCACTGACAGCGGAGTTACCCATGGGAAGGGGTTAGGTGTTGCCTGTGGGGAGATGTGACTGGGTGAGGTGGGTGGGGAGTGTCACCCTTAGGTAGGGGTAAATGGGTGGAGAGATCACATGTGGGTGGGTGTGATGTACAGTGGTAGGGTCACCTGGCAGTGGGGGTGCAGGTGGCATATAGAGGTGTAAAGGTGCCTAGAGGGGCAGGTCCACCTTGGACGAAAGGTATTTGGAGGGGTGGGATACCCATAGCTGAGTAAGGTTCTCCAGTGGCTGAGGAGATGGTGGAAGGAGGGGTCTCCTGTGGGTGAAGGGATGGAGAAGGAGGGGTCTCCGTGGGTGAGGGGATGGAGAAGGAGGGGTCTCCGTGGGTGAGGGGTTGGAGAAGGAGGGGTCTCCATGGGTGAGGGGATGGAGAAGGAGGGGTCTCCGTGGGTGAAGTGATGGAGAAGGAGGGGTCTCCGTGGGTGAGGGGATGGAGAAGGAGGGGTCTCCTGTGGATGAAGGGTTGGAGAAGGAGGGGTCTCCGTGGGTGAGGGGATGCAGAAGGAGGGGTCTCCTGTGGGTGAAGGGATGGAGAAGGAGGGGTCTCCGTGGATGAGGGGTTGGAGAAGGAGGGGTCTCCGTGGGTGAGGGGATGGAGAAGGAGGGGTCTCCATGGGTGAAGGGATGGAGAAGGAGGGGTCTCCGTGGGTGAAGTGATGGAGAAGGAGGGGTCTCCGTTGGTGAGGGGATGGAGAAGGAGGTGTCTCCGTGGGTGAAGGGTTGGAGAAGGAGGGGTCTCCGTGGATGAGGGGTTGGAGAAGGAGGGGTCTCCGTGGGTGAGGGGTTGGAGAAGGAGGGGTCTCCGTGGATGAGGGGTTGGAGAAGGAGGGGTCTCCATGGGTGAGGGGATGGAGAAAGAGGGGTCTCCGTGGGTGAGGGGATGGAGAAGGAGGGGTCTCCGTGGGTGAGGGGATGGAGAAGGTGGGGTCTCCGTGGGTGAAGGGTTGGAGAAGGAGGGGTCTCCGTGGGTGAGGGGATGCAGAAGGAGGGGTCTCTGTGGGTGAAGGGTTGGAGAAGGAGGGGTCTCCGTGGATGAGGGGATGGAGAAGGAGGGGTCTCCGTGGATGAGGGGTTGGAGAAGGAGGGGTCTCCGTGGATGAGGGGTTGGAGAAGGAGGGGTCTCCATGGGTGAGGGGATGGAGAAGGAGGGGTCTCCGTGGGTGAGGGGATGGAGAAGGAGGGGTCTCCGTGGGTGAAGGGTTGGAGAAGGAGGGGTCTCCATGGGTGAGGGGATGGAGAAGGAGGGGTCTCCATGGGTGAGGGGATGGAGAAGGAGGGGTCTCCGTGGATGAGGGGTTGGAGAAGGAGGGGTCTCCATGGGTGAGGGGATGGAGAAGGAGGGGTCTCCGTGGGTGAGGGGATGGAGAAGGAGGGGTCTCCGTGGGTGAAGGGTTGGAGAAGGAGGGGTCTCCGTGGGTGAGGGGATGGAGAAGGAGGGGTCACCGTGGGTGAAGGGTTGGAGAAGGAGGGGTCTCCGTGGGTGAAGGGTTGGAGAAGGAGGGGTCTCCGTGGATGAGGGGATGGAGAAGGAGGGGTCTCGTGGGTGAAGGGTTGGAGAAGGAGGGGTCTCCGTGGGTGAGGGGATGCAGAAGGAGGGGTCTGTGGGTGAAGGGTTGGAGAAGGAGGGGTCTCCGTGGATGAGGGGTTGGAGAAGGAGGGGTCTCCGTGGGTGAGGGGATGGAGGAGTGGTCTCCCATGGATGAAGGGTTGGAGAAAGAGGGGTCTCTGTGGGTGAGGGGATGGAGAAGGAGGGGTCTCCGTGGGTGAAGGGTTGGAGAAGGAGGGGTCTCCCATGGGTGAAGGGTTGGAGAAGGAGGGGTCTCCTGTGGGTGAGGGGATGGAGAAGGAGGGGTCTCCGTGGGTGAGGGGATGGAGAAGGAGTGGTCTCCCATGGGTGAAGGGTTGGAGAAGGAGGGATCTCCCGTGGGTGAGGGGATGGAGAAGGAGGGGTCTCCGTGGGTGAGGGGATGGAGAAGGAGGGGTCTCTGTGGGTGAAGGGTTGGAGAAGGAGGGGTCTCCGTGGGTGAGAGGATGGAGAAGGAGGGGTCTCCGTGGGTGAAGTGATGGAGAAGGAGGGGTCTCTGTGGGTGAAGGGTTGGAGAAGGAGGGGTCTCCATGGGTGAGGGGATGGAGAAGGAGGGGTCTCCGTGGGTGAGGGGATGGAGAAGGAGGGGTCTCCGTGGGTGAGGGGATGGAGAAGGAGGGGTCTCCATGGGTGAAGGGTTGGAGAAGGAGGAGTCTCCGTGGGTGAAGGGTTGGAGAAGGAGGGGTCTCCGTGGGTGAAGGGTTGGAGAAGGAGGGGTCTCCGTGGGTGAGGGGATGGAGAAGGAGGGGTCTCCGTGGATGAGGGGTTGGAGAAGGAGGGGTCTCCGTGGGTGAGGGGATGGAGAAGGAGGGGTCTCCATGGGTGAAGTGATGGAGAAGGAGGGGTCTCCGTGGGTGAAGGGTTGGAGAAGGAGGGGTCTCCATGGGTGAAGTGATGGAGAAGGAGGGGTCTCCGTTGGTGAAGGGTTGGAGAAGGAGGGGTCTCCGTGGGTGAAGGGATGGAGAAGGAGGGGTCTCCGTGGGTGAAGGGTTGGAGAAGGAGGGGTCTCCGTGGGTGAAGTGATGGAGAAGGAGGGGTCTCCGTGGGTGAAGGGTTGGAGAAGGAGGGGTCTCCATGGGTGAAGGGTTGGAGAAGGAGGGGTCTCCGTGGGTGAAGTGATGGAGAAGGAGGGGTCTCCGTGGGTGAAGTGATGGAGAAGGAGGGGTCTCCGTGGATGAGGGGATGGAGAAGGAGAGGTCTCCGTGGGTGAAGTGATGGAGAAGGAGGGGTCTCCATGGGTGAAGTGATGGAGAAGGAGGGGTCTCCGTGGATGAGGGGATGGAGAAGGAGAGGTCTCTGTGGGTGAGGGGATGGAGAAGGAGGGGTCTCCGTGGGTGAAGGGTTGGAGAAGGAGGGGTCTCCGTGGGTGAAGGGTTGGAGAAGGAGGGGTCTCCGTTGGTGAAGGGATGGAGAAGGAGGGGTCTCCCATGGGTGAGGGGATGGAGAAGGAGGGGTCTCCGTGGGTGAAGGGTTGGAGAAGGAGGGGTCTCCGTTGGTGAAGTGATGGAGAAGGAGGGGTCTCTGTGGGTGAAGGGTTGGAGAAGGAGGGGTCTCCGTGGATGAGGGGTTGGAGAAGGAGGGGTCTCCGTTGGTGAAGGGATGGAGAAGGAGGGGTCTCCGTGGATGAGGGGATGGAGAAGGAGGGGTCTCCGTGGATGAGGGGTTGGAGAAGGAGGGGTCTCCGTAGATGAGGGGTTGGAGAAGGAGGGGTCTCCGTTGGTGAAGGGATAGAGAAGGAGGGGTCTCTGTGGGTGAAGGGTTGGAGAGAGTGCTGTGGGTGCTAAGATGAGAGGTAGAATATCTCGGTGGAGAGTGGCGGAGGACACTTACATTGTCCCCTGGGTCGTGCTGCCCTCAGGTCATTCTCCACACTGTGTTACTCGGCAGACGGGCTGTCAGTGTTGGCGGGGGGACAATCCCGTTTTG